>NW_001849532.1:161555-197496 GCF_000209065.1 Trypanosoma cruzi
AAATGACAAAAAACGGGAAATGGAAAAAAAAAAAAAAAAAAAAAATATTCATGGACACATGCACGCAAAACAGGAACAAATAAAAGAGCAACAAAAATCAATTGGAGGAAAAAAAAAAAAAGAAAAAAAAAAAAAAGAAGAGGGGGGAGCTCTTATTTCCTCTTTTCCATGTGTTCCCTCTTTTATCTCTTACCCCTTTTCTGTTTCATTTGCGTGGTGAAGGAGTTTATCCGCATCGTCGCTGTCACCTCCTTCCAAGTTTGTCAACACGCAACCGCACGGTAAATATTACAAAGACGTACGTAAATAAATATCTCCATTGCACGTGAGCATGGACCAAACAAATAAGGGACCAACCAACAATCAGGCAAGAAAAGGAGCGATCACAGGAGGAAGAGAAGGGGTAGTGCATGGATGAGCGTAGGCGTCATGACATTCCCCTCCTCTCCTCAGTGGCCCACGCAGAAAACAACTACAAGACCAAAAAAATAAAAAATAAAAAAAATAAATACATGCATATAAGTACATATATAATATATATTAGAGCACACATACAAAAAATAATAATAATAATAATAATAAATAAATAGGACAAAGAGGCAAGAGAAACAAGAAAAGAAACATAGAGAGATGATGTAAGAATTGACTATACAAAAATAAACACAACAAATCTCTCTCTATTCTTCTAAATTCTCACGAATGTACGCCTTAAGACATGCGTTTACCGCTCGCTCAACATCCTTTACATTCAACTCCATCGCAGTTACCATCTGTTGCTGCGTGTACCCGACCGCGCCTTCATAGACACCAGATGGAAATGACTCCTTTTCTCCTTTGGAGAGAAACAACTTCTGCGGTAATGGCCGGCCGGGGTGGTCCGCAACAATTTGCCCCACGTCTGCCGCATCACTGATGGATACAACGACGGTAGATTTGGATTCCATAAACTGTATTTTATTCTCACAGAGAAAGCTGGGAAATACTTTTTCAATTGGCTCAGAGCTCAGCTGCTCAAGCATCTCAGGAGGTGGAACACCAGAAAACCACGGCAAGGCATAGCGACCATGACGTAATATGCCTTCCCCTAGATCTAGCCTAATCATCGACCATCCCACGGAGGATATTTTTACTTCCTTTTCCCCATGTTCCTTGATGGATCTGAGATTTGACAGCTTAAATAGATAGAGGATGGCAGTAAAATATGAATCGTACTTCATCCCAGTAAGCATGCGCAGTGGCTCCTTAAACAGCGGCGCACTGACATCGGAAGACCAGTCTCGATGAAGCGTTAGCACAATCTCATCCGGGCCACCCTCTCCCAAATCGGAGGCAACAGCATAAAGAGCGTGGCTTGTACCCATGTTATGCAAACTTTCAATGTCAAAATAAAATCCTCGTTTTGAATTATGCGGCAGAATATAATTAATCCTGTTTCCCATAGGTCTAGCCATACCCATAAAGGCTTTTAATATCGTTTCCCAGTCATCACTGTACGGGAGGCTTTTCGGATCCATTCCCTGCCAAATAACATAGAGGTCCTTCTCAGAAGCCACTGGCTTTGGCTCATCGGGAAAATCAAAGTACAAGGAGTCCGGATCGCTGTCTAAAGACCACATAATGTAACCACATGGGCAACAGTTAAAATATTTCCCTGGTGGTTCAAATAAGGAGTTATATAAAGCCTGCGAATTCAATGCATCTTCTTTTTGCTCTTGTGAATAGTGCTCCATAGCATCCCTTTCTACCTCAAGTGAAATTACAGAGTGAATATCACGGGCCTCGGGCCGTCGCGGGTCCCCTAATCGTATTCGAGAGAGAAAGTTACCCTTCCTGGCGCCCAAGTGAATAGGAAAGGAAGCATGACCAAACACAATGGGTCCACTTTTTTTGGCTGTGACGTATTCAATAATGACAAGGGCATGTGTTTTCTCTGCTATAAAAATCCCCGACATGCTGACGTTAAAAGTAGGAAACAAAACGCCCTCACCAACCGTTGAATACTGAATTTCATCAGGAGGTCTTAGTAACACGGCGGGGTTGTGGGCTTTGTTCACCACCTCCACTGTCTCCAGGTCAATGTTTTCAATTAAGTACACAAGTACACGAGATCGCACCGCGTTTAGTGGGATACCAGTCACAAAACTGATGTTGAGGTTCACCTCGTTATTGTACGTTCCATGACCCGGGAATCCTTCATGGTGAGGTAAGGCACCGTCGGGGCGGATCTGAAGCAAAACGCTTGCCTCTGTCTTTAATTCCTGCGACAGATTGGCAAGGCGTGAAAGCGAAACTGAGAAGGTTTTAAAATTCTTGGGAACAATTAGGGTACCGTTTGAATCAAACTGAAGATTCCAAAGGAGGCTCTTGACAAGTTTCTTATCTGTAGGAACATCTCCGTCATCTTTCAAAACGGCACGTGGCATGTCTTCATGCCGCGATTCGACCGTCGCTTTATCCGCAGGCAATTCTTCATTTGGTTTCTGTTTGGACGTCAATGTCGATCGTTTCCCATCCTCCACGAGAATCAAACGCGGCTGTTCTGTACTGCTCATTTGCTTTGCCGTTCTGACAAATACATCCTGTGAGTGGTCGGCCTGAATTGCCCCGCACAACATCGTCTCTGGGAGGCAACTGCTCGTCGTCTCCAAGCACGTTGACACATCCACCGGTGACCGCCGCAGAGCAGTGATCCACATGCCTTCTTTATGCGCACGAAGGGAGGCCCAGAAAAGAGTCTTCTCACGGCATGTAAAAGTGATGATTAACACATGCAATTCATGCGAATGCCGAAGAGTAAACTCCAACGGGTCCTTCAGTGACAAAAGGATACGGTCGGAGTTTGCCTTTTCAATGGTTGCACTAGCGTAATACCTCTTCCTTACAGATTCCAGCAAATGATTTTCCAACCCACTGAGAAGGCGGTATTCGTCTAAACCAATAACGATGTCTTCTAATGATATTTGGATATCAAGACCATCAATGTAATCCAGCCTCAATGCATATGTGGCCGGCCCCAGTAAAGAGCTTGATGTTGTAGACGAATCAAAATCCACATCTTTTTTCCCGTTTAAAACAGAATCCAATATCAGTCGTGGTTGAGGAATTTGTCTTGGTTGTTGTTCTTCTTGTTGTTGTTGTTGTTGTTTTTCTTGGTTTTGCTTTTCTTGTTCTTGTTCTTTTTCTTGTTTTTGTTCTTTTTGACGAAAATGCAACAACTCAGCTTGCAGACGCTCAACCTCCGTGCTTGGATGCCTCAGGTTCATAAGTATTTGCAACAATTGTTCATTCATGTACATATCTTTTGCAGGTATGATGTAACCAGCATTATTGCCGGCAATCATCGGTGGGGCTAATCGGCGTGTTAACGCCGTGCTGTCTATTGAACCTCTTTGCAACCCTCCCCCCATTCCACCGGCGTAAAGTAACTGAGAATCGCTCTGAAGTAAATTTGGGGCCATAGGGTACATACCAATGGGAAGATTTGGCATGGCCCCTGAGGCGTATTGTGGCTGCATCCCACAGCCAAGCTGCATGTCAGCAGAATGAGACTGCTGGTGTAACATCAGCTGCTGAAGATTCCCAAACAAGGCACCACAGACGGTACAGTAAAACATCTTTCTTTTTTTTTTTTTCCTAAGCGTAACACACACACACAAAAAAAAAAGAAAAGAAAAGAAAAGAAAAAAAAAAAAAAATGGAAGGATAAGTCGCTACAGAAGAAAAAATCCACAGAACTCCAGACGTATGCATACGTATGTATTTATATGTATATATTCACCTGGATGCGGCCATGTTCCTATACAAAAAGGGGGATGGGTTGGTGTGTGTGTGTGTGTGTGTGTGTGTGTGTGTGTGTGTGTGTGTGTTTGGTTGCACAATCGAATAGGAGATGACGGTTTGGATTCCAATGCTCCCTTCCTTTCCCCAATATTCCCCATGGAGGCAAAAGGTTTTCGTCAAACACTCAGCATTACAGATACAATAGTAATGATAATAATAGTAGTAGTAATAAGTATGGATTCAGCAAAAAAGACATGTTACGATAATTAGGCTCGTTGTAAACGTACAACGTGGCAGTCTTTAACAGGGCCATTTTCTCCCCCATCCGTCCGGCACTAACCGCCAGGTTCCCCTCGCAGGTGGAAAAGCAGCAGTAGGGGTATATATATATATATATATATACCTATATATAGATTATACCCGGTCCTTTCAGTTCGCAGTGCGGCCATGCAGAGCCGGCACGAGATCGAGCTCCACCTGAAAGCGATTCCACAGCCGGACCTTCAGCGCATCACGGCGCTTACGCCAAACCCGTGAAACACAACATGCCGTTTTCGGTGGCATCTCCACACGCGCCGCCAAAACCTCCGCGGTGATTTGGCGCACTTCAGCATCCTTACCCATCGTCGGCGGGTTGGAAGTGTCATGCAAAAGATGGCGGGGATCAATGCAGATGGTACATGTCCAGTCAACTTCAAACCGAGGCTTTTTCCGTAATTCCTTCGGCTCTACGTAGTGGCGTAACGTCAGTTTGTGCTGCACAATAATCAACTCAATGTCCCCTTCTTCCATACCCTCTCGATTTCTATCCTTTTCAGAGTACACATGTGCAGTCCAAACGATATCGTGCATGTGTCGGCACCATGGGAATCGAAAAACGCCAGTAAGCCATTGAATGGAAAAGAACACCGCCGACTGCACCATGTACTGCATCAGACGGAGTGCCTTGCTTTGGACTATGTACTGAGGTGAAGCAGACAACAACACCGCATCCGCTTTGCCGTATTCCGTTGACCCATTCGGTGCGGCGGTGGTCGTTTCGGCTGTACTCATTTCCCTTTTCGGTACCGTCGGTGAAGTTCCCGGTGCGTCATTCTCACATTGCCCGCTCCCCTCTGTTTCCTTCTTCACCTGCAGCATGCCACTCATCAGCAGTACGGCAAGAAGCAACGAAGAGGCATCCGCCACGCCTAATCTTTCTTCCTCCGTTTGCCACGCGGAAAGCATCGCCATCGTGTCTTCGCCGCACAATTCCAACAGAAGTTCTATCGATGTGCGAACCCGATCACTCCTCAGCGCAAGACAATGATGCGCGGCATCCTCCGAGCACCCCGTCATCTCCACATGTATCTTCTGCTGCTGTTCCTTCTCCACCCGCTGCACTTCTCGTTGCGGTTCATAATAATTGTTGCGTGTGGCGGTGCGGACGTACACGGGAATTCGCGGAAAGTCGCGTGTGACGGAAGTGGAATCTTTTCCAACCTCCATGAGAAACCGCTGTTGCCACATGTCCTCTTCTCCATTGTCATCTTGACTCGCCTTTGGCCGCGTATCCCGCCGACGATTGCCAAAAGAAACGCATGTCACTGCCGATCCCATCTTTTTTTTTTTTTTTATTGCAGAAGACCCCTCTTCTTCTTCTTCTTTTTGTTTTGTTTTTGTTTTTTTCTTCCCTCCTCGTGTTCTCTTCTTCACTTCCTCTCCTCCTCCCCCCCCGTTCCATGTGGCCACCAGAGAAATAAAGGAAGAAAAAGGGGAAAAGTAAATAAATAAATAAATGCAGCAGTCATGAAGACACACATGCACACATCCATATGTACACACACACAGAGAGAGAGACAGAGAGAAAGGGGCATTTGCATGAACATAACAACTGTCCGTAAATGTGTGTGTGGACATGTATTTCCTCTCGCCCACCTTCAGAATGGATGCCGATGGCAAACTTCTCCCTTTCATGTACGCTGAAAATACACCGCACATGGAGCTCACTTAATTACCCCCCCCCCCCCCCTCACTCTCCCTCCCCTCCTCTCCTAAAGGACCCACGCCTCTTCTTCCCTCCCCCTCCACACAACAAACACATGTGGTCCAAAAGTACAAAGGCCCCAAAAAACAACAACAACAACGACGCAAACCTTCTAAAAGACACCAACAGAAGCAAAATAGAGAGAAATACATATAGAAAGCAAGCAAGCAAGCAAGCAAACAAATAATAATAATAAAATAAATAAAAAAGAAGAAGAAAAGTAGCAAACAGCAAAAAAAAAAAAAAGGAGTAGTAGGTCAAAACACCACCGAGCTCCCCGCCATTCCCACAGCCGATAAGCGTCCATGCATCAACGGACGGTAATTGGAAAGTAGAAGAAACAAGCCACCAACTGCCATAGCACCGCACACACGCCTTTATACATGCACCTCGTCCTCAATGATACCGACCGCAAATGGCGCCATCATCCCCTCACACGAAACCCATGAATGGAAGTAATCGTACAGCGCTGTGCAGTCCCTCCCGGCACATCGCCGCAATATTTTCTCGCCACCAGGGTGGAAGTGCTGAAACTTATTGCAGTCGTACACCACCCCGCGTATCACAATCCACAGGTCATCATGAGTCGCGTGCGTCATAACTTCCTGCTTTGACAGCCGTGGAAGCATCCTCCTGCCGCAATTCTTCGCCAGAAGGCATCGCTCATCACTTTCTTCCTTTCGCTGGTGCTTCAATGCCTGTTGCCTCAATGCCTGCTGCTGTTTCTCCAAGCAGACACTCCAATCGCGCATCGAACACCCCTTCTGTCGGGGAACCTTGACACGTGGAATGGAGCCAACAATATCGGGCGTTACAGGTATGCGGAAAGTGCCGTCGCTAACAAAAGGAATTACGTCGGCGCCACTTTCTTGCGGAGTCGGTGACTGGGGTTGCTGCTGCAATGGTGACGGTGGGTCTGAGACGCATGGGACATCAGCAAAACTGGCATGTGCGTTGTGTCCATCCATTTCGCATAAACTCGTGTCACTTCTGCGGGAAAAAAAAAAAAAAAAAAGGACTCTCCAGATGTTGCTGCCGTGTTTTTTTTTTTTTTTTTAAATCCACAGAAATAACTATTCGCCACTCTTCCCCTTTAAAATAATAATAAAAAAAATGTAATTTCCCTTTTTTTTTTGTGTGTGTGTCTGTTTTTGCTCCCTCCCCCTTTATTTTCGATTCACGGAAAAGTCCGTTATTGTTGATGTGAACGGATGCCAACGTCACCCCTCAGTGCCGCACAATGAGGGGGAAATCAGAAAACAAATACCCCAGCAGTGATGTAATATATATGGGAACCAAAACACACACAAAAACAACAAAAACAAAAGTTACGTGTTGGCCGTGAGAGCCGGAACAATAAAAAAGGTGTCTGAATGTACACCAACCACCTCCTCTCTCTTTTGCTTGTTTCTCTCCACAGGGATTCACACACACACAGAAGAAAAAAAAAAAAAAAAAAAAAACCATCAAGACGCACACATGGAAACAGTAGTGAATTGGCTGACAGGGATTTGTACGGATGAGTGGGAGGTTCATAAAGTGCTCAGCAACCGGCTCCACAGCGAACGTAAAAAAAAAAAAAAAGGAAGAGAAAGAAAAAAAAAATGAAAGTAAACACGACAATCGCACCGGATAAAAAAAACAACAACAACAAAACGCAGAGACTTGAAAAAAAAAGAAAAAAAGAAAAATAAAAATAAAGAGGCTCAATACAAACACGCCTCTTCATGATGTTCTGGACGATGGGGCTTCTTTCTGCTCCACAAGAACACCGCCGGCGTTTGTGTCTTTCACCGTAAAGACCTGCGGACCGACAAAAGGTGTGGGCAACCAACGCGTCACATCGCCACCCCGCACAGCACGATCGACATCAGTGACAACAGGACGCAGAAAAGGACACGCGAAAGGCACATGTTGCCAGTCCGCCACCCCTCGCTGCGTTTTTGTTTCCGGATTGCCGCGATACTGCGGCACTGGGCGTGTCTGCCAGGAATCCCACATGATGCGATCGTTTCTACCCGGAGATGGTCGCGGTGGCGTTGGCGGTAACAGCGGTCCACGTTGGTAGCATGAGAGCATCACAACGCCGTTTCCGTCAGTCGAAGGCGGCGGAACTGCGGGGAACATTTCCATTCGACCATCTGTCACAAGGCGCATGATGTGCGAGTCCGTAATCATCGGCCGCGGCGGGGGCGAAGATGTCAATACCGAATCATCCGACAACCGGGCAGGTGGTTCCGGTGCGGGTGGCGCAATGGAGGGAATATACCGCGCCACCCGCACGACCGCTGCATCCCTAACATCATTTCCCCTTTTACCACCGCCGTCATCATTACCATCATCCCTGGCATCGTCCTTTTCAATGAAGAGTCGCAGCGGCTTCATTTGTGGTGCACGCAATAGTGTGAAGGATCTGCATGGCGTCAGCTCCAGCGGGAGGCTCAGTTCGGCAACCGAAAGCATCATACTCCACCACAGCGTGAAAGCGTCTACCTCTGTGCATGAAGAAGGTGGAAGTTTGCGTAGTTCCTCAACTGGAGGTGATGCATCCAGTGGCAGCTCCAGTTTACTTTCCGTGTTTGCAACCGAATTTTTCTCATGTCCGTTTACCAGCGGGCATCCAGCAAGATCCATGACGACAACGCTACCATCTGCGCGGGAAAACAGACCACGCGACACCCACCGTCCACGCGTCCAGCAGCCGGCGTACACCTCCCCGTTTGCATACCGTCGAATGCCAAGCATACGGCGCTCCTCCATGCGTCGATAACAGCGATCACACACACGACTTGTACCAGTCGCTTTGAAATGCAATGGCATCGAGGCCCGGCGTTGTGAGCAGCTATCACAGACAACTTCTCCGCATAAGCGACAATGATGCCGCCGAAGAAAGAGTGAGAATGTGGCATGGCATTGGGCACAGTTTTGACAGTAGGCATCGTCCACCATGACAGGTGGTACAAAACAGTCATCGCGCTCATTACCGTTTTGATATGTCGTCTCATAAACAGTTTCTGTAAGGGCGTCATAGATGCGTACAAATCCAGTCAATACATCATCATACCATTCTCCCTCAATAACGCAATCCCCAAAATGTTCAGATCCCTTTCCCTGCTTTTTACCGGCATGAAAGCTGCCATAGAAGACGCTTGTTTTCATCAAAAGCTTCCCTTCACCTTCGATGCGGCCAAATGCAAAATCCCCACTATATACAACATTATCTTTCATTTGCAAAATCCCAGTACCATGCCGCTGACCGTGCTGCCATTCCCCGTTGTAGCGGCTACCGTCCGCTTCATATGATTGCCCCCTGCCGTGACGCCGGTATTGCTCATCTAGCTCACCGTGGTAAAGTAAAGATGTGAGTTTCCCATGTTCCCATACTCCCTCGTAAGCGGATCCGTCATCTGCGCAGTAAATCCCCATACCTTGCCATTCATCATTCGAGAAGTCTCCCACGTACTTCTCTCCATTTGCCATCATTTGAACGCCTCTGCCATGACGGCGACCCTCATGAAAAGCGCCAAGATAATAACCCTCTTTTCCCCACCACAAAGAACCGTAGATATGTGGAATACAATTACAAGTGTAGCCCTCGTATACAACATACGGTGCGTTCGAGCACAACGAAGAGGGGTACATGGAAGAAGAAAATTTCAAAAGTGAATTCTCTGCTTTATCAAATGCCTCTGAGGATGCTATGGTCGCGGTTACCGTTTCCGTCTTCTTTTCGTCTGTCGATGCGTTTGAACTCGTAATTGTTTCTGAAACGGAAAGGCAATGCATCGGTATCCAGATAACGTTGAACTCCAAACCGAGCAAGGCCACTCGCGCGCAGTCCACACATGCAGGCATTTGCGCCGGTAGGACAAATGTGTCGCCCGTGGCAGCATTGTTATTGTTATTAGCATCACTATTCATTGAGTTCTGGCCCATTCGCAGTCGCAACAGTGCCTCAATTTTCGGGCGACCACGAACCTCGATGGGATGTAGACAGGAAGTACAACTGCGTTGTTCACAAAATGTGCATTGGGTTTCCTTACGGAAAAACGTAAAAGGCTTTTCACAGAAGCTGCAGATCTTTGATCCCCCAGTACCGCCCCCGTTTCTGTCATCAGTCACGATCACACCTCGGATCTTGTTGTACAAGGGCGCATCGGGTCGGTGCGGAAGCATCAAACGCGGGTGGTTATGTAACCACTCCGTGCGCAAACAGATACCAGACTTAAAAAAAACAAAACCACGTTTTTCTTGCACACCCACTGGGATCATCGCAGGGGGCTTAAATAAAGCATTGACTCCACTACCGTTGTTGTTACCTGACGACAGCGTACCTGCCGCCACCGCCCCTCCACTGTTACTACTACTATTACCGCCACCCTCACCCCCACCGCCGGCACCATCACCGGTGGCAATCAAACTCGAACTACTCATGAGTCGTGACATGAGTGATTGATAAATGGCGTAGGGAAGCCGCGCAATATCCCATTCCCCCTGTAATACAAAGTGCTCCCGGAAGCCAATGGGGCGTCGTTTTTCCTTATTCTCCGGCAACGTCTTTCGGCGGAAAAGGTTAATGAAGAGGTTCATTACTCCCGAGTAATTGCTGCTTTGTGTGCTCTCTTCTTCAGCAGCAGCGGGGGAAATTGCATCGGTGGCGGTTTCTTCCGGAGCATAAATGGGCTCCCTTTTGTCGGTTGCATAAAACAAACCGCTTCCCAGAGGGGCGTCAAGCTGCCAGTTCCCTGTAAAAAAAGAACCATCTGTAAACCACATCTGACCCTTGGGACCCTCACGAAGACCATTTTTAAACCCACCCAAGTACAAATCACCGGAGGGAAACTCCCACGACCCCGTTTCGCACGACAAGACATCGTGTTTCCAGATCCCCATAATAACATGCCCAGCAAGCCGGAGGACACCGGCACCATGACGTACACCGTGGAGGAAAAGGCCAAAGTGCTCAAATGTTGGCTGCATGCCTGTGAAAGCAGCGGCAGACGTCGCAGCGGCAGTTGGGCTAACATCACCACCGCTACCACCGCCACCCGTCCCAATGGATGTGGCGGTAGCGCTGTTACTTCCTCCGGCAGGCACACAAGCTGGTGGTTTACGAAGTAGCAGGTGCCCTATACCGTTAAACGTCACCCCATCCCACTCGCCATCGTAGCCCTCAATAAAGACATCGTTGTGCCACATCCCAGCCTGAATGGATCCATTACTATTCTGTAGGATGCCCTGTCCCTCACGCATATCATTGACAAAGTATCCACTGTACTCTCCACCATCCGCGTAGCGTATATTCCCTGGTCCATGACGTTTATTTTTTAAAAACCGTCCAAAATAAAAATCACCATTACGATACCACAATAGGCCACGATTGTGCATTGTCTCTCCAAGCCACTCCCCTTGATAACATGCACCCTCACCGGGTGCAGAGTCATGCCAGAACAGAGTTCCATGCCGTCGTTCACCCCGGTCAAACTCACCAACAAATGTCGACACTCCTGGATGCCGTACAACGCCTCTCCCTTGGATCAGACCATTCACAAAACGCCCCTCCACCGTTGCGCCTTTCTTCCGCAGGGAATATTTTCCCTCGCCATTTCGCAGGCCATCCTTCCACATTCCCTCATAGACATCACCGTTTTTGTATCGCATTGTACCGTGTCCTTCAATTTTGTCATTGTAAAAAGTGCCATAGTACTCATCTCCATTGGGGAACATCATCACTCCCTCGCCATGACGCTTGTCACGCACCATAGATCCTTTAAACTCTCCGCCATTGACATAAGTGATTTTCCCGTTACCATGACGTTCATCTCTGCTCCACTGACCTTCATATATTTCACCGTCATCGGTAATAAGACGTCCACGTCCATGACGACAGTTTGACCCCCATTCCCCATCGTAAGTATCGCCGTTAGCATATCGCATGATCCCATGACCATGGCGATGATATCTATAATGAAAATCTCCCCTATACTCCAGTGGCGCATGCGTCTTGTCAAAGGGCGAAAAAACAGATATGCCGCGCAGCATTAAATCCGTAATGCGACGACTGTAAGTCATTAGCCCTTTCCCGTGCATCTGACCTTCGAACCAGCCGCCCTGGTATGTGAAGGAAGATGTCACAAAGATACCATCGCCATGAAACAAACCATTTTTCCAGCCCCCTCCATACCGGTCACCATTCGCATAAAAGCTTGAAGAGGATTTAAACAGCATGATTCCAATACCATGTGGCTGATCAAGAAGAAGATCACCGTAGTACTCACTTCCATCAGGCATAACGCGTGAGGGTGGACCCTTCTCACGTGGATTAAAGGCAATGACCTGTTGAGGCGTCACTGGTGCACACAGCACGGATTCTGCATCATAAAACATAAGTGGAGGAATTTGAGATGATAATTGTGGGGGTAGCGGCTGCTGCCGTGAAGGGTCCACCGTTGGCGACTGTTCGCCCATTGGCACACCAATATGATATCTACCCAGTGGAATGCGCAGGAATACTGCGTTTACTTTTCTTCCTACCCTTAACAATTGCCGCCGCTTCTCCTATATGTATATATATATATACGTGTGCGTATATACAAAATGGGGCAGTGTCCCACCTAGCTAAAACAGCACAGCACTTCACTAGAAGGCAAAACCAAAAACAACAACAACAACAACAAAAAAGGAAGAAAGCACCAAATTTGAAAAAGTGAAATGTTCGCATGCAATAATGCATAAAAGAAAAAAACAAGGGTCTAAAAAAGGAGAAAATGGTGCCGGCATCGGGTAACACAGACATTCACTTATGTAAAGTAATAAAAATTATAATAACACCTCCCCCCTCTCCTAGCCAGCATGCACACATTCTCGTTGGCATCACGCACGCAAAGAAACACAACATTGACTAAAGGAAACACGTCCGCCAATGTTTTCTTTCCCCTTTTTTTTACAATATGTATATATATATATACATATAAACACTCCTCACCTCCATCTTTCTTTTTTTTAATACTTCGCTCCTTCCATCCCCATCATTACTTTGACGCGGTCGATTCCCAATCAGGCAATGCCAAGATATCGCAAAGGATTTCTTCCAGTTCCCGTCAATTGATGAAAGGCAGCAAAGTACTGGCCGCACAAAAGCAATGACGCCGTCAAGCTAAATCCAAGAAGACCAATTAACCCAATACCCAGCACTACAGGAGTGGAGAGGTTCTCAAAGTGTTTCACCACACCCAAATCCGTGCCCATCTGACGGGCCATGTCGTACCGTCTCCGTCTCGACTCGGACGAGAGTGTCTCGTACGCTTGATTAATACTCGTCATGCGTTCCCGTGCAGTTTTCTGCGCTGCTGCGTCATGGCCAACCCGGTCTGGATGATTGGTCAGTGCAGCCTTCCTATAGGCTCGTTTAATCTCCTCCGCGCTTGCAGTATCCTTCACACCCAGCACCTCGTAGAAGTCCACCTGCGCTGTGCCGCTAGGACTGGGGTTGTTAAACTGCATTCTGAACGCCGTCGGTTCCTCTTCTTCCTCCTCTCTCATCTCCTCCTCACGAAAGTCTTCTCGCTCATCCTCCGGCGTGGCTGGGCATAACATCTCCAGTTTGTTGCGTAGCTGCATGGTGATAAAAGTTGTCACCCGATGAATGGCTGGGGAAAGCGCAAGAAGGGCGACACTTTCGCCCCAAAACACGGACCTACCAGTCGGCTCGCGTGACACACATCGGCCGGCCCACGCACCGACCACTCGTGCCGAGTACACAAGAAGCATTTGTGTGGTGTTTCCTGCAAGGGAGGAAATATACGGTTTCAATAGGCGCCATCGCGAGGTGTGCTTATGGCGCGAACGGTAAAACTCCGCCAACCACACTAATTGTTCGGTGATGCAGTGTGTCATTTCGCAGACGAATCCACTCACAAAAACGGCATACGGCACACTCCGATCGTACATGTAACGATAATATCGTAAGCTTTCCCTATATTCTACTGGCATGGCCTTTAACGGGTCACTGGAAGTGGATGCGGGAATAAGTACGGTTTCAGCAATGCGTCGGCCTAAAAGCTGCCGGATACCGGAAGGAAGAAAAATATTCCCTAACGTGCAAAGAAAACGTGTAATCCAGCAGTGAAAAAAACGGTATTGCTGCACATACTGAAACACCACATGAAATACCCCCGCATCATGAAAAATACTAAGTCCACTTTTTAGCAACGTTTCTAATACAAGGCACTCCACTAGACGAAGTAAAATCAAGTGTGGGATCATATTCATAGAGTGAATCAACGGATCTGATCGACGGCGAGTAAAATAGCTTGCGGAGGTGCTTAATATGGTTTGAAGTACATCCGTACCAAATGCAGGGCTGGCAAGGTAATCTGAAAAGAGCAGGTTCACAAGCCTTAAGCCAGGACTCCCCGACGATATGCCATCACCCGTGTGCTGCATCCCACCTCCTTTCTCTCTTTCTTTCTTTCTTTTTCCTTCACAATATTTCAATTTCCCCACTTTCTATCGGGTTGTTTGAATTTTAATAAAAGTAAAAAAGGGGTCGCAATGGTACCCGTAACGGTTTTCCCTCCTTCCCACCCCACAGACAATAATAATAATAATAATAATAATAATAATAGCTATATCTATCTATCGGTCTATCTGTCTGTATAAATGAATGTATCTAAGGTTTTCTTTGTAATTGTGGGGAAGTAAGAAAAGAAAAAATAAAAAAAAGACAAGGAGCATTGCAATCCAGAGAAATCATGCAGGTTGAATATTCTCAATTTCCCTTCCGTTCGCCAGTAACGAAAAAGATAAATGGCTGCAAAAAAAAAAAAAAAAAGTAAACACAGAAGAAAGAGATATGATAAAAAACGATGATGCCCCTTTCCTTCCTTTTCCTCCTCAAACGGGAGTGGTGGAAAATACATGACATTCACACAGACAGAGAGAGAGAGAGAGACAAGCAGTTAAAAAAGAAGGAAACCAAAGAAGAGGAAATATATATTTATTTATATATGCTTTTTTTTTTTTTTTTCGTGGATCTCTCTCTCTCTCTCTCTGTGTGTGTGAATGAAGGAAAAAACAAAAAAACGGACGAGAAGAGAGTCGCATTCAAGTCAACATGAATAACAAGGCAGTAAAAACAAACAAACAGGGTCTGAAAGAAAAAAAAAAAAAACACTTTTCTCTCACAAGTAAACACACATAATTTAGCTTAATCTTGTGTGTATTTGTAGCCATACATATACATATTACATCTATGCATGTGTGTTTGTTGCCAGTGTGTTGGCTCCACATGGCTGGAGCGGGGGGGGGGGGGACAACGGGACGCAACATCTACACACATATGCTCATATGACAACTCCACTTAAAAAACGAAAAGGTGACAAAAAAATTCAAAAGAGAGTCAAAACCCATCGGATTCCTTTTCTATGGAATAAAAATTCCCAGCACCACCCTTCCTCTTTCCCCCCCCCCTTCTTTCTCATTGGTGCAAGATAGGGGGAAAAAGAGGCTATTGCACTCCGAGTGGAGCAGCATACACATACATGTACTCTCTTTATTTCTCTCTCCCACACACACACACGCACGCTCTCTCCCTCTCTCTTTTGAATTCCCCTACCACTTATCCGCATTGTCGTACCGCCAGATATTGACATGCCCATCCCCACCGCCTGTGGCCATCATGCGCGTCCCAAAATGGTAGCGAGCACGAAAGACATGTCCTACATGTGCTTTTACGCGCCACACAGGCTCACCGGTGACCGCATCCGTGAGGCGCACCGTCCAGTCCCGTGCACACGTCAATATGCCCCTATCATGCGGCATATACTCCACAAAATGAACCGGATGCATATGATAGAAAACCTTCAGTACCGGTTCACTGGGCTGCCGCAGGTCCCATATATTTAGGGCCTTATCCATGCCGCTCGAAGCAAACTGATTTTCATCGCCACGGAAGGCACATGTCCAGATGGTTTTCCTGTGTCCACAGAACCTCGCCGTGACGGAGTTGCTGCCAACTCGAAAATCATGAGAGCAGACAACGTGGTCATCACCACCTGAAAGCGCAAGCCAGTCGCAACGCTTAGATGTCGCTAGTGTAAAAATCGGCGCCGTGTGACATTCATCGCTTTGCATGCAGATGGACGTTCGAACATCCCAGCAGCGCAGGGTTTTATCCATCGATATCGTTGCAAGTCGCTCCTCCCCCGCAAGAAAGTCAACGCCGTAAAGTTTGGAGGTGTGACCAGTAAACGTCATCTGTGCATCCGGGCAGTTTGTGTCAAACAACCAGGCAATTTTACTGCTCCCGCCGCACACGACACGACTGCCGTCAGATGAATACGCTGCCGTTAAAACAGTGCTGGACTTCAAATCAAACGCCGTCAAGACAATCGCCGTTTCCAAATCCCAGTGTAGCAACTCTCCCCGCGTCCCGGTTAGCAGCGTGCGACCATCGCTAGAGAACGCCAATGTATAGGGCGTGATGGAATGTGCTGCTACAGAACGTAACAGACATGGAAGCCGCGACGCATCTGCGTTGTCAGCCTCGCCAACAACACCTTCCTCGGCATGACAGCCGTTTTCGCCGTTTTCATTGGCCATCATGTCTTCCCCTCTTCCTGCATCTTCCAATGCCTCCTCAAGAAAGGGATCAGGGGAAAAGTGCCGTTTTTCCCGCACCGTGGAATCGCCACACTTCTCCACCTCCACCCGCTTTACCCTGCGCGAACGCGTGGTGCTTCCAGCCGCCATTTGCACCATAGCGTTCAGGTCTACTGTGCATATACGCTTCTTTTTCGATAGAATAAGACACTCCCGCTGTCCGCCACGCCAAGCCGCATCAAGCCTTTCAGAGACATCCGGTGTGTATGCCTCCCATTCACCCGGCCGGTCAAGGTTTTCCACAAACCACGCGTATTGCCCGTCGTCTTCGGTCGTCGGCGGCGGTGGCAGTTCAGCAAGCATACGCGAGGCAAATACGGCCCGGCCAAATCGGGCAGGTAACGGTCTGTTCGTGTAGTCCGTCACCTTTAATTTCCGCGGTTCACTTTTCTTTTTTTCTTTCACAGTCGTAATTCGTCCGCCAAGTGACGTGCTGCCACCCGACCCCATGTGGCACAGCACCGCTTTTTGGTCTTCTTGGACCTGTTTTATACTCTCTCTCGGGGGTGTTCCCTCCTCACACACCCGCTTCTACGTGCGTACAAAAGATGCTTGAAATACGATAGACACTCGTTGTCCTCTCCTTCCCTACACTTGACACACACACGCACACACACACAGCAAGAAAGAGGAAAAAGAGGAAAAAAAAAACAAAAAACAAAAAAAAAAAAAAACAAAGAGAGAATACAAAAATAGGCGATCAGCCAACAGAATAAAAAAAAAAGGGTTATATGTATACATACATTACACGCCAAAGTGCAATTTTTTATGTGTACCTATCCGTCTGTGCACAATAAAAGAAATCTTTATAAAAAAACTCTGATACTTTCGATGATGCCGCCGATAACACCCACCAGGCCTTTTTCTTTTCTGTCGCAGAAGAATTCTTTAATGAAAATACAGCATGTTTTAATAACCGCATGTTGCCATTTCATACTTTTTTCCTTTTTTTTTTTTCTTTTCTCTCATATTTTTTCCCTTTTTAAAATTTTTTTCTTCGCCTCTTTCTCCTTTTCCCATGCCAAATCTCAGTAATTAAAATGGTTTTACTGGAAGGGCCAGCGCCGCCGCTTGTGGCAGGTCCTCAAGCCGCATCGTCTCCGCCACGAAAACGACATCAACGCCCAAACATTCCGTGGCATTTTTTTCAGCATGCTCTTGCTGTTGTTGCACCTCCAACAGTCGAATTGCCTCGGCTGTGGCGTGCAGCGGCAGCGCCAGCCAGCCGCTACGACGAAAGATGCTTTGTGCGCCCTCCACCCGCTGCTCCTCGCTTACCACCCGTTGCCGCGCATGAGTACAGCTCTCAATGATGGGGCCCCACCGTGTCATGGGCACCGTGTGGTCCACCTGTGGCCCATACACAACAAACGAGGACTGCTGAGAGCTTGTGGGATGCCCCGCCAAAAATGTATTCGCGTACACACACGCTGCCGCAAAAGTAAACTCATCTGGGCAAAATATACGTCGCATACGTCGAAACGGCGAAAGCGCAAGCTTATGCTCCGCTGCGAGAAACACGACTGCGGCGGCCCCTAGTTGTGAAGCACCGGCCGTATTGGGGCCTTTTCCCTCTCTGTTCTCAGGCGCCAAGACGTACAGGGTACAGTCATGCCACACGGTTCGGGTACGTATACCATCCACAAGTTGCTGTCTGTACCCACGCAACACCTCTCCCTCAAATGTCATTGCAAGCGACGGCAATAAGACGCTCGGAGAAGAGGATTCCAAAGAGACGGACCTCCTCGTCTGATCCAACTGTTCCTTTGCTGACGGCTGTTGAGAAAAATAGCACACAATAAACGCATTGGCCTCCTGATCGTTCGAGGGGACCACCGGATCCTGCCACAACCTCGTTGCAGATGGCATAGGGCTGGCGCCGTGCGAAATGCTGATAACATCCCGCGTTCTGTTATTCGGCGACGTCGCCAATTTCATTGTCGTAGAAAAAAAAGTTGACAAATTGGGCTCGGAAGAAACGCACGATTCGGGGTGGGAGAGAACAAATACACGCTTCTTCGCACACGGCCAGCAGTCTGACCGCACAGATGTCTTTCCCTCAAGATGTTTCCCCGAGAGTTCCTTTGTCTTCCTGCAGACAGAGCAACGCCACACTGGCTTATTGCTGCTTTCGTGACCGTTGTTGCTAGTTATATTCCCCAACTTTGCGTTGTCGTTGACCAAGGGCATGACGGCGGTAGGCGATGATGTGAATGCAAACGGTGGTGACTGACGTGGTCTGTCGGTGGCGGGTGCAGAGTGCATGACGATGGGAAAGGCCTTTTCTGACGGCAAGAACGCGTTCTTTCGTGCGGGGGCCTCCGTCTCCAGTTGCTTTCCCGCTGCTGCAAATGCGTCCGCGGCGGCGTTAACTGGTTTGCTACTGGCCGTTGTGCCCTTCCACGTGTTTGGGGCGCTGGCAAATGGCGTTTTGTTCGTGAATGCAGCCGACGCGGTGAATGGATTCGATGCCACTCCCGTCGTCGCCATTGTCGATGCCGCCGTCGTGGACTTCTCAAGGGATGTTGACAGGTTCGGATTGAAGAGGAACGGCGCCGTGACCACCTGTGCCGCGCTTCGGGATACCGCGGGGGACTCCCGCACAAATACACACTTCTTCGCACACGGCCAGCAGTCTGACCGCACAGATGTCTTTCCCTCAAGGTGTTTCCCCGAGAGTTCCTTTGTCTTCCTGCAGACAGAGCAACGCCAGGCGTCCATCTGCTGTGTTGTCCCGCGCCCTCTTTTTTTTTTTATTATTATTATTTTGAAAGGATTTTCCCTCCAACTCTGTGCAATATCAGAAGCAGGGGATGTAAAGAACGTAAGATGTGACGCAGGGGGGAAAAAAGAAGGAAGGAAAAAAAGGAGAAAACAACAATAAAAACAACAACAATTCATCGTTCAACCTCATGTAATGTCTCTTCACCTTTTCCCTCACTTGCCAACATCTCATTAGTTGAACTGCATCCATTGCTGGACGCAATTTCACTACTCATGAATAAATGTCGTGCCGGGCGTCGCCTCAACAACAGGGGAGGGGTAGCTCTCTGCATCCAAGTCCCCCAGCCACTGTTGCGTCGTATCGGTGCCGGTGCGGCAAAAAACTTCATTCACACGTGGGATGATGTCTTCACGGATAAATTGTGTCCATTCCGCTACGCTCCGTCCCTCCAGCACGCGGTTCTCTGCAAGGGAGTCCACATTCACGCCGTGCGCCTTAACATCCTCACCGTTATCCACATTCTGTGCGGGCTGCTCACTGAACTTCACGGCAAGAAGAGAACGCAGCATGTGTCTGACTGCGAGAGCTGCCGTCGTCGGGTCATCGTGGAGACAGGAGGACTCTACTACCACAAGACACGTAGAGAGACGAAGGGAAAAGCGCCAACGGCGGGAAGAATTTGTCACTTCTTTCGCGCTATCGCCGGTGCTGTCACATTTGTGCCCGATGCGCCACCTCCTTTCGTCATTTCGGCAAACATGGCAAAAAACACGCCGCAATACTTCGTGGCGGTGCCACGCATGCAGGCATTCAATAAACACGTCAACGGAAGGCTGACGCCAGTCATGCTCGCCGTATGCCTGTATGAGAACTGACATCACATCTAAGAAGGGAGAACGCTCCGATGCAGAGGACGCTCTGTCTCCAACAAAGGTGTAAAAAGCGCCGTCAAGGGCGGCGTGAAACAAAAGACAGAACGCCTGTTGCCTTGCAACATACAATTCATGTTTCCGACGCTTTGTTGTTCCATGCAGTCCGTCCGGTAAGTGCAAAAAAAGACGCTGCAGGCATCGTAGTGCAGCGTGTGTGCATTCTGCCCATGACTCCACCGCACAATGACTACTCTCCTTCACGCTGCCCACGGTAATCACCTGACGCTGAAAGGACGCCAATCCCTTCACGATATGATCAACCAACCACACCAAAACAAAACGTTGGACCGCCGTGGAGTGGGAATGCATGACATTCGACGGCTCGGCTAATGCACGCGTGACGGCCCCGTAACTGGCGAGACCATCCCCGACACCTTTGCTCAGTATCTCCGTCACGGCCTGAAGAGTCTCCAAAAAAAGTTGCGGTGTCATCTCGCTGCCTGAAGCGGCCGACACATCGTCACGGTGTACAGTGCAAAGAAAAGAGTCCAATTCCTCCAGGGGAAGCCGCATGCCCACGGCGATAAAAAGACAAAAGGCCTCCCGCTTCACGGCATGCGGGACATGTCTGTTATAAAACACGCAGCAACAGACATCACGGGCAACCGACACAACATCCGTGCCTCTTTGCAGGCGACTCCAAAGCGCATCCTCCACCTTATTCATCCCTACATTCTCTTGTAAGTTACCACCCTCTTCGTTTTTTCTCCATGTGACCAGGCGCCGCAGCACCTCAAGCGAAAGCAGCAGTCCAGCAGGTTGCAACATCTCACCGTCCTCGGCGGCATCCAGCAATAACACTCGCAGGGCTTCCTTGTGAAGGGAAAACGATACCGTCATCTCTTCAGCGGCAGCTTTCATGAGCAGAAACCGTGCATACGGCACATGCCAACCGGTAACTGGCGACCCTGACGCTGCGGGGACAGACAGTCGTAGCGTCTGGTACACCGCACGGACGACGTTCACCGGTGCTCCATGGCGCACGCAACACCGCAACAAACTCACGCAAGAGGCTGGAGGATGGACGGGTGGGTTTTCAGCGTGTGACTCACCTCCAGACGGGGCCGTGTGAAGAAAAAGGCGGAGGGAAACACACCACGGCGTTGAGTTCTCCGCAGATGGATCTTGCGTCGTCACGCTTTCATCTCCAGACTCTCTTTTTCCTCGCACCAGGGCATACAGGAGCAGCTGCACCGCCTCCGACCACTCCTCCGGGGAGCATGCCAGGGGCCTTTCAGCGTCGCAAACCTCCTCGCAGCACTTGAGTATCTGCCGCAGTGATATTGTCTCGTGAGAGCGCACGGCGTCCGACTTCTCCATGACATTCGTTGCAGCCTCATCCCTCACTCCCAGAGCACCCCGGGCAAAGCGACGTCTAAGCTGTAGAAGGAAAGCTTGTGGGCCGGGGTCCTGCGGTGCCGTGGCGGTACATCTGTCGGTAGAAATGCAGCAGCGGCGATAGAAGAAAAAGGAAGATGAGGCGGTAACAGGAAAGGCTGTCGCCGAAACAGACATCGCCACGCGGTGGCCTCCACCACGCCTCATGCCTTTTCCTTTTTCCTTCGTACTCTCTCAATGCCGCGTGCCGCACCCACAAACGTTCACGCCAACAATCGTCGCAGACAAACACACAAACACACACACACAGAGAGAGAGAGAGGGAGAGGGAGAGAAGTAAATGTAATGTCCCTTGATTATATACAAGCGATTTTTTCTCTTTTCCCCCCACCCACGCTGAATACCTAGTTGGCAGGACAGCCAAGAAACAGCAGAAACAAACCAACAAGAAAAAAAAAAAAGAAAGAAAACGGAGTGTACATCGTGGAGCATCAAAAAATACCAACTTCTCCCACAGCACAAGATGCGGCAGAAACGACTAGCGATTCTATTAAAAAATGCTGTTAAATATATAGACAAATATACGCGGATCACAAAGCGCAGTGTAATTCAAGGCAGGCGTTTGTTTATTTTCTTTTTCCCAGCAAACCAATGAAGGCGCAGAGAAGTCGCCACTTCATTCTACGGTATCTTCTTGCACGGTAAATTGTCCTCGGAGCAAATGCAGGGTAGAGCTGACAAACCCTCTCTTTCTTTCTCTCTTTTCCTTCCTTCATTTTTTATTTTTCAAATGTGTTCCTTTGGCTTCTTCTTCTGTGGAATTCATTGAGTTTCATTTCATTTCTTTATTATTATTATTATTATTTTCCTTATGCTCTTCTTCCGCTATTTTGCTTCTTCCATAAAAACAAAAAAAAAAAAAAAACAAAAAAATCAAAAATTCCCTCCCCCATCGTCCGGTTACGCGGAAGGCTCCGCGGCACCACCATTTGTCCGCTTGTTCTTTAGATCATAATTGTACACCCGCGATATGTTAATTTGCAGATTTGTCATCTGCTCCTGCACCCACGCAAGATCCTCCTTCGTTGCTTTTAAATTCGTCTCTGCGTTTGCAAGGTTTTTCTCTAATAACTGTAAAGCTTCATCAAAGGTATACTCGACCATCACCTTCGCACCCATCCATAGATGCACCGTCTCTTGCGGCACCACCTCCGCCTCTCCAAAGACGGCATCCGTAAGACAGTAATAGGAGCGCACAGGGGTTTGATCCTCCTGCAACCGCTTCTTGAGGAAATTCAATGCGTGTAGGGTCTTCTTTATAGTTGGAATCTTGTGGTCTAAATTCGCCATGCTGCTCACAAGTCGCTTCTCCGTGTGTTCGTACTTGGAGGAGTCCAAAATAAGTTTGCTGATGAGCGCATCCGCCCCACCGTTGTTCCTGACAAAAGTGGCCATATCGCTGATGTACTCCACCCGCGGGATGCCGCGTGCGTTTTTATAGTCCTCCGCAAATGCGTAGTTTTCCATTGCCGTCATCCTCCTGTCACCCCTTTTCCCCTTTCTCCCTCTCTTTCTGTTTTATTATTTATTTATTATTTTGCTCTTTTTCTTGTTTTTTTTTTTTTGTTGTTGTTTTTGTTGTGGTTCTTCAGGAATCTATAAAAACCACCGCCGCCGCCAACCACGCTTACTGCAGAAGTAAACATCGCGAGTGTATGAGTCAGACAAGGGGAGAAGAGGGCAGAGAGGAAGAAAGAAGGCACGTGTTTCAGTGGGGAAACACATGAAGAAATAATGTTCCCATCGCTGGCGGCGTATGCGTGTGTGTGTGTGTGTGTCCGTGGAGGAAAAAGTGGAAAAACGCCACACGCCTCTCATTAAAATCCAACACCACACATACACACACAAAGAGAGAGAAAAAAAAACAAAAACAAAAAAAAAACATACGAACGATTTAGAATGACGTAGAGATGGATGACAATAAGGAACAATAAATATGAGAAAACAGCAAGAAAAATACACCCGTTATTATTCGAATCATTCACCCACTGTTTTTTGGTAGATGCAATTCCATCAAAAGATGCGGGCAAATCTCCTTGCGGAATTGACTGCTCTCTAACCACGTGATGTCAGGAGGGGCAAAGAACAGCACAAGACGTCCGTCATACGCTTCCTGCAAGATCTCAATCGCGCCGCGGTGTACGTCCAATGCCCCTTTACCATGCTTCACAAAGTACCCCTTTTTCTTGGCGTAGCTCTCACATAGCTCATACGGTGACCACTCTACCGTATCGTCGGCCCCGTCTACTTTTCGCAAACCGTAAAGCCGTTCAATTTGAAGGTGGGATGCTAAGAAGGCTACGCCACTTTGTGGGTCACGCGTCTGGGCAATCTGGTGTGTGCCAACAACAGCCTGAATGGCCCTTGGGAGACCAAAGAGAGGAAAAGCAAGACCCGGGGAATCAATGAGCACAACGTGCTCGGACGGGATTGGGATCGTCTGCAGATGTTTTGTGTGCCCTGGCGTTGCGGAGACAGACACCACCTTTGTGCCACGAATGCAGTTGAGCAAACTCGACTTCCCAACATTCGGATGGCCCACAACACCAATACGCAGAAACGCCTCTTCGCCGCCAGTACCGCATGTAACATGAGTTTTATTTGCACACATCGCACGACACTTCTGTAAGAGCAATGAAATCATGTCAGAGACAATCTGAAGCTCGTTGTATTCACGTTTATCACATTGTAACTCTCGTTCAGCCTTGTACATACCTTTAAAATTGTCTGTTTCAGCGTACGTGTATTCCCCATCACATTTCACTCTGCCACTTTTATTATTCTCTTCCTCGTCCTGGGAGGAACTTCCACATGCATCCTCATCATCGTCGCCGTATTCGTCTCTTGTGGGAGTCTCCGGTAATTGCAGTTTCCCTGTGCGGAGTTGCTCGTACAACTTTGCGTGCCGCTTCTTCTTTTTGCGACGCCGCGCCGGATTCCCGTTGACATCCGCACCAAAGGCGGTTTCTTCTGCCGGGAGGGATGTGAAGGGCAGCAGTGGAATATCACACACAATTCCGGTGGATGCCTCTTCAGCCTTATCCGCGGACACAACACCGGTCGCCTTGAAATAAAGAGGCAGAAACTCCATCCACTTGTCGAGGACATGCCTTGGCACAAGATCGGCCTTGTTAAGTAACACAAGAGGAGACTTCTTACACTGCCGCACGATATAATGCAACAGGGAAAGCGGCAGGTGTAGGATTGGGTAACGGACATCACACACAATCAAAACCACATCGCTTTGCTCCACTGTACGCCACAGCTGCCGCCAAACATCGAGGTTGCGCTCATATGAACTTAATTGTAATGTCTGCAAGGCCGGGGGAAGTGGATAATTGTCCACCGCTTTCAGATATACTTCAAAGCGTTCCAACTCACGTGATTCAAGGGAAACATTTTCAGGGAGGACCTCATCGTTCTTTTTACTACAGGTGTTATCATCACATTGGTTATTATTTTCCAACATCGCCTCATCCAATGCCCATCCACGTGTCGGCATTTCCACAGCAAAAGGCATTAGTGCAGCATCGGTGTACCCTGGCATGTTAAACCATGAGCCAAAAGGGATACCATTTTCGTCCATAAAACGCCGTTGTTTCAGTGGCTCATATGCGCGTTTTTTACGTGCGGCAATTTCTTCTACCGTCTCCTTTAGAAACACACTTCGAATTCCTTTGCGATCTGCACCGTATTTATATTCCACCTTCGCATAATCCTTTTCCTCATTCCGGTTACTACTTCTGTCGCCGTCATGGCCATGCGGATTGCCATTGTGGTGGATGACATCTCTTCTTTGGATGTCCTCATACTCCTCCCCATAATGCTTCTTGCGCTGTCGCCTTTCCTGCAGCTGCTTCTTTTTCTGTTTCCCACTAAATGCAGGCATACCGTTATATACACATATAAATATAAATATATATATATTTACTCCTTCATACAAGCAATAAAACAACAACAACAACAACAACATACAAATACCATACATATGAACCAATAAATATACGGACAGATGGCAAGACAACAACAACAACAACAGTAATAATAATAAAAACAACAACAAGAAAAAAGAAATCAATAAAAAGGGGGTTGAGGTGAAATTCAACAGGAGTCGTTGTATTTCTAACGCTCACTCTCTCACTCCTTCCTTCCCTCTCATTACTTTTCGGTTTTTTTTTTTTTTTTGTTGTTGTTGTTTGCCTGCTAGATAAATGCGTGTTCAAATACTGTATAGAGAAAACGTGACATTACTTCCAAAAGAAAAAAAAAAAAAAAAAAAAAAAAGAACAAACAAACAAACTAACAAAAACACAGAAGTTTACTTTCGGCTTCTTGAACTTTTTTTTCCTTTTTTTTTTCCCTGTTTCGCAAAATCAGAAAAACTTATTCACCACCACCACCACCACCACCAAGAAGAAGAAAAAGAAAAAAAAAAAAAAAAAGGAAAAAAAAGGCGGAATGCGTATTTACATGGTTGGATGGCAATCAATAGTTTTTCGCCTGCACCATGTCCTCAAAGGCAAGAAGGGCGTTTTTTAGTTCCTTCCCCATCATATCTAAAGCGAGTGTAATGGAATGAAGTCCTTCTGCGTCAGACACCGTGATGGGCATTGTAAAACTCTCGGAGAAGTGCACAGAGCCCTGGAAAGGAAGATCTTCGTTGCCCTCTGAAACGTCGGTATCCAATAACGTAGACAAGCTAGGAAAGCGCAAAGAAACATTCTCAATGGGACTGTGGTGCTGCCCCTGCTGCTGCTGCTGTTGTTGTTGTTGTTGTCGTTGTGTTTGTGAGAGAGTATCGGCCGTGCCATTTTCTCCCGTCCTTTCTTTCTCCCCCGGAATCGGTAAACGACAATTGCCGCTCGTCGCTCTCGTAGCCGTCACTGGCTCATTTGGTGCATTGCGCAAATCTGACGTTGCCTCGTTCCCCGCGTCCGCCACCGCTCCGTCCACATCGCGGTCCGTAAGCTGCGATGAAGTGTCTTCACCCCGGATCGTCTCCGGCGCATCCCCGTTCCGCAAACGTCGATGCCGCTCCCAGGCGATTGTCGCATTGCCGGTTCCTTCCACGGTCGTCGAAGAGATAGTTGCGCCGAATTCGTTTCTGCCGCCGTTATCAGGCCCATCGTTTCCGTAAAAACGCATGTGTTGTGCCTCACCTTCACGCCGTCGTTGCTTCCTTACCGCCTCTCTGATGATTGCCAAAATGGCACGGTGTTTTCTTACGGATAACTCACTCACAAGAGCACGGAACTGCAAGAGACATTTTGTCAGCTCCGACCCCAGCGAGGAGGAGGGATGTGCCACGTAGAAACTCAAGAGATTCACGAAGCGCTGCAGACTGTGTTTTATGTCATTGGCGACAGGGTACAAGTAAAGTAAAATACGACGTACCTCCGGTGTAAAGTATCCCTTGTCTCGCATCAGTCTCCAGCTGCATACCATTGTATATACAAGAGCGAAAATACGATAAAGAGCAGTGTGAACCGCCTCACAGGCCTTCTGTGGATATATAAACGGTTTAATACCCCGTTCATCCGCTGCAAATGGCATGATGGTCGCGGTTTGTGCCATCTCCCGTCGCAGATACCACACCTTATCAAACAGATTGGAGATACGAAAGTCCCGCTCCGGCATCATGATGAACGTCGGCACAATCCCCGCCGGCTTCAACCTGTTCCCAGATTTCCCTGACGTACTTTCCCCTCCCCCGTGTCCGTCAATGTGAGGGGCGGCAAAGGCCTTGCTAACTTGTAAGAACTCCCCATCTTGGCTGTCAAATCTTAAGGGCTCATTATGCAGGGGCTCCCGATAAAAATCCATCATGTTAGCCATAATATCAGCAATTGTCTGCAGGATCCGCATACGTTTCTTCATCAGCAGTTTCCCAGGGCTAATCGGAAAGACAAGGACCGCAATCAGGCAGTAAATCATAATGGCAAATGAGTTTTGTTGAATGCGACTGACTACATTGCCGGTCTTCGTTTGGGAATCAATCGACAAACTCGGTATGGCAATAAAATTGGCGTACATGCAGACAAGTCCAAACTTTTGTCCAGTCCGGAAGAATGTCAAAACGGCTGTGATCACGCACAGGCTAATGATAAAATCCACCTTCGTTTTGCACAATGAAGCTGCAAAAAAACCAACCACAGAACCAAATAACGTCCCTGTCAATCGCGCCAAAGATCCTTGCACCGCATGCACCGGATTTACACCCGATAGAAACGCAATAATTGTTGGCCCTGACAACAATAATAATTCCGGCTGTACATAATAAAAAAACAACAAAGCAATCAACATGGCAACACTGATTTTCCCTGCCTCTACCAACACCCGCACTTCCGCCTCACTGCGTTTTAGAAAAAGTTTCTTTAGAAAAACCACGTTATTTACAAAAGGACGCTTTATGGCATCCAACACGCGCTTTGGCGAGACACAATCGGATTTTTTACTTCCAATCCGCACTTGTTGGTGGAATTCGTCCAGCGCCGACCAGAAATTTACCACCGAAAAGACAAAAAACGTCATGAGCGGAACAAACTCCTCCATCTCCGTATGCCCCCTCTCGTAAAAGAGCCTACGACTTCCCGCACTAAACTCCTCTTGAAGTTTTTTAATGCTGCGCCCACACGCCTCAAAGCGAGGGCCAAGATTCAGAAGATCATGACGTGTCTGCGCCTCTGAAATCCCATCCAGTAATTCTTCCACATAACGTGAGATGCCCTCCATTGATTGAGAAAGAATTTCACCGAATTGAATACAGAGACTGGAATTGTCAATGATATTCGCATTATCCTGCACAATGTCAATGACTCGTGTCATGGAACGCAAATTGAGGCGTAAATTATCAAGTAGATCTGCTTTCTCCAGTCGCACCTTGCGACGTTCGTAGTTTTCAAAGAAAAGAAACTCATACAAGGCCAATTTCTCCACATTCTCCGCTTTGTCAAGAAGAATGTCCAGTGAACGCGTGACGTGCCGGATACGCACCATCCCCATGCTACGCTCCGTGTTGGAAACAGCCCAGAAGCATGTCGACAGGCCTCTAAACGCCGTACCGGCATTCGTAAAAAGCCGGCGTATGATGGAGTGAGCAGACCGTGTTGCCAAAACTGGGTACGGCAAAAGGATGGCGGCAAACCCAAACAAAAGACCAATAAGCCAACTCAATAATAAATACAAGGGAAACATTAATGTGGTGTGACCGTTCAATTGACCCACCAGAGAAATGTTAATAAGCAGAAGACAAATACGCTGCGTCACATTTCTTGTGAGACATGCAATAAAGAAAAGCAAAAGGAAGTAAACCACCAGCCAAACCACAAATTTACGATGCAATTCCAGCGCAGCAGACGCTGTGGCGAGTGGAAGCCAAATGCATCCTGCCTTCAGGAACTGTACCAGAAACACAGCAGAACCCCCTACGTAAATATCGGCACCAAGAATAACAGCCGGGAGTGTATACGTAAAAGACATATACTCCTTCTGATGGCTCTCCAAGGCAATAATCACAGCAGGAATAAGCATGCCTATAAGCGTTACGCGGGCTGAGAATTGAACTAGAAACCAAAAATGTTTGGTACCAAGAAAGTCAAAGTAGCTGCAAATCGGGTCACTAAAAGCCTCACGAAGTTCCCATGGAACGTCCAGGTCCGGCTGTCGCACACCCATTTTCTTGTCGCATTCCCCGCAATTTATCTTCCTTCGGCCACCACTAAAAACACTACTGCCGCGTTTTTTTTTGTTCCTGTTACTGTTGTCATCATCACTGTTGTTCCCACCGTCAAATGCTTCTGGTGGAGTGGTAAAATTGTAAATGGCCTTGTATGGAGCGCAACCAAAGCTATCCCTTGCAGCCCCGCCTGTCTGCGTCGTGAGAGAATCAAACACGCTAAGCTGCCTCCTATCTTGGCTGCAATTGTACTCTGTATCACGTTCTTTGCTCTTCATGGCGCGGCTATTCCCTGGAGAAATCGACCCATGTCGCCTGACACTGATGGGTTGCGGCTGCGAATCCATTTCCCCTTGATGATCATGACGAATACGGCGATGGTAAGGAAGGCGATTTCTAGGGTAATAACGGTAAATATTTGCCTCATTTAAAGCTTCAAGAGAGAAGTCAGTTCGCATGTTCGATCCCGCCCCTCACACTTTATATATATATTGTGTGTGTGCGTATATATGCGTGTGCTGAGAGTCAGAATATATATATATATAAAGGAATAAAAAACAAAACAAAACAAAAAAAAAAGGAAAGAACGCACGCAAATGGGCAATGAATGCCCCTAAATGAATGTAAATATATGAATATGTATTTATGCCTATAAAGTACGCCAAATGAAGGGAAATGCAAGCATACACATACACACAGACACACAGACACAAAAAAAAAAAAAAAAAAGGTAAAAGTGGGAGTGAGTGTAAAGATATGGCGCAGAATAAGGAATGGCAGGGCAATTTCAGGAAAAACATACACGCATATAGAATGAGAGAGAAATGGAATAATAATAATAATAAAAACAAAAAACAAGAAAGGAAAAAAACAAACAAACAAACAGAACCAAAGAATAAAGGCCCTTCACATGTATATACGTCTCCTTTGGGTTTCCTTTGCCCCTATTTCACACAGATTCACCATTGCGTGCGTCTGTAAGTTTGCTTTTTAGGCACCCAAGTTATTTGTGCCGTCGATAGACACACACACAAAAAAAAAAAATACACCTAATGACATTGGAAAGCAATTGCGACGGACGGCAAAGGCGTATCCACGGTTGGTGCCGTGTGTGCAACGCCCACCTCTGCATCTCAGTACAGGAGAGAGGAGAGCCGCGAACGTGCGTCCTGGCTTTTGGGATCACCGTGGTACAACTGCAGTAGGCCCAACAGGCACGTCTTTATCTGCCGCACGCACCGTGCGCTCTCAGTCTCCACCATCGCCCTTTCTTCCCCCTCTTTGGGCTGCGATGCTTCTCGTCTTGACTGGAGGAGGTTCGATCTAAGCAACGTGAACATCGCCTCCACCTCATCACTAGGAAACTGCTCTGGTACCACGCGAGCGTCGACCAGGTTGTCAATCCAGTGGAGTGTGCGTGCCAATTTATCACTGACCGCATCATCACTACCGGATGGAAGGTGGTGTTGCCTCCGCTGCAGCAGCACAACCTCCCCACGCACAAGTAACACCTCGCAGAGAGACATGAGTCTTCGTACCGTGGGGTCTGCAAGAACAGGGGAAAAATCGCGTTGAATGGCATTCAACGCAAATATGATGTTCTCTGCCGCAATGTTACCGATAGTGGCATGTACACGTGCCAAAAAGAGTGCCTCAAGCGCGGAGAGCACTGTGCAAGCAATGTACTGCGAGGAACGATGATATCGCTTTGTCAGTTCCTCCTCACTGAGACGTCTTACATCCACCCCAAGTTCCCTGCGTAGTTCTTGCAGCTCATCAAACGCCTTCTTCTTTGCTTGCTGAATGGTCTTTCGCAGGCCGTCCAGTTGCTCACTTTCTTCAGGGAGACGAATGCGCTCTGGACCAACAAGTGCATCCATAATTCGGTTCTGTAAATATTGAGTAGAGGCGCCGTGTAAAAGGTCGGCGGTGGCCGCAGCTGGCAAAGGATGCTGATGCTCCGGTGACCCACCGCCCATCAATTCCACGTTCATCTGCTGCTTATAATGTTCAAGGAATTTTCGCAGGATGCCCTCCAGCCGAGACTCCCCCACATGACCGGTGACTTTGTCAATGATGGTGCCTTGCATGATAAAGTACGTCACAGGCAACTTTGCCCGCTCCACCGAAAAGGCAGAGGCAAGATTCCGGTTTTCGTCTGCATTAATGGTGCAAAGCTTCAACCACGCCTTTTGTGCAGGGACACTTTTCTCTTTTTCGCCATCGCACCCATCCTTCTCCGTATCCGATATCTCTCTGTTAAGCCGACTCACAAGACGCTCTGCATGTGTCAAGTAGGCGTTACAACTGCTACTATCTGGCCGGTAGTACACCAAACAAATGGCTTGTTGGGACTGAATGACCTCACTTTCAAAGGAAGAGGCATCCGTCTTGTATGCAACACCACAACGTGAGGTACACAAACAACCATGTGTTGTCACTCCTACCAGTTGCCCACGGTTTCTCATAGAGGCTCGCAGTTGAACGCCTATGCATGAAGTCGGATATATGTGGCTGACAAAACTGGCGTGAATTCGCCGCCCCGACGCAAAAAGTCGAGAAGATGGGACTCTCAACATGAACTCACCACCCCTGCGCATATATTTAAAAAAAAAAACAATACTGATATACGTGCGTTTATTAACAATTCCTTTATAATGTTTTTCTCTCTTTATATATATATATATGTATGTGTTTGAGTGTAAGGCGATAGTACCAAAGGGACCAGTTCCCTTTTCTCACACATGGAAAGAAGAAAGAGAAGAAGAAGAAGAAGAAGAAGAGGAGTTATGTAAAGATGCACAAAGAGGGCCACCAAAACCAAAGAACAGAGAAGTACATGTGAGTTCCCTCGCTCCTTTCTTTCTCTCTCTCTCTCTCTTTTTCTTTCCATGCATGAGTTTTGTTCTCACTATCATAAATGACATGAAGCAAATTTCTTCTTCTTCTTCTTTTTATTTTTTTTTTTTTCCTTTTTTTTTTCTTTATTTGTTTTCCGCCTCCCATTCGCCTTTCCTTTTTTTTCATCTTCTTCATGCGTGTTCCCTCCTCTTTAGTTCGGAGTAGACAACAATAATAATAATAACAATAATGGCAAAGAAGTGTGGGGAATCCCAGAAAAAACAACAAAAAAGACCGATAAGGGAATTGGGACGATTTAACCCGAGATTGCAGCACCCTCTCATAAATGTTAATTATCGCAAGTGATGGGAATCAATACGGAGAAGTGGATCATTGGGCGCAATGCATTGCCCGAAGGAAGGGATGGGTGGGTGGAGCTCATGGCTCACAGCAACAAACGGCGAGATGGAGTGAAGTGGGTTTGTGTCTGTCTACTCCTTCCGTCATATCCATCCCCTCCTCCCCTTACTTCTGCTGCCGCTGCTGCTGCTGCTGTTGGTTCAGTTGACATTTTCCCTCACCTCCTCTTTCTCATGTGCCTTTTCCTTTTTCCTTTATTTTTATTTCCTTTATTTTTTATTTTATTGGCTCTTATTCTACATTTTTATAAATCTATAAATTCAACTTTCCTTCTTCCCTTTTCATGAGTCTTTTTTCCCTTTCACTCTCTCTTTTTCATTCTCTCTCTCACTTTATCTATAAATAAATAAATATCTATATGTATATATATATATCTATATCTGTATGTGTCTGTGTATGTGCATGTATGTACGTTTTACAAAAACTCTTCTTCCGAGGTACCACGCACGGCCTTTGCCACGGGAAAGCGTGGCACATCCTGCGAGGACAACTCCTGGTATTGCACGGTGAGATACTTTCCAAGGAGCTCCTGCCGTTTCCCCCAGAGTGCCAGTCTATTCTCATATGTCGTCTTGGGTGTGGCGTTGAAGCGTATACCAGTCTTTGTTTCGCAGATAAATGCACCCAGTCCACCTCTAAATTTGCCCTGCCCCGGAAGGAAATCCACTATTCGGTACTCCGCGTCATGCATTGTTTTGTACTTTAAAAGTCCAAAGCTGCGCTTCCCATGCTCATATGGAAACCCCGGACGGCGAATCATCACGCCCTCAAACCCCTGCGAGCATGCTTCCTCCAGGACCTCATCCATCTCTTCTGCACCCACCTGCGCTGCAGGGACGTGGTACAGTTTAATCGTACCTTCCGCCGCAGCATTGTCGGGGCGCTGCTTCTGACGAATAATTTTACGCTTCTCCTCATCGTGCTGGTATGCACTGATGCGCTTTGCCCCACACGTAGGAACCATCTTTTTCAGCAGCCGGTAGCGTTCACTAAAAGGGGCACTGGACGACGAAAGCTGCGACGAATGCATGATGTCAAAGGAGAAGTACTCCAACAATTGCGCCTGCCGCTCTCGCATCTCAGGTGTCGTAAATTTCTCCAGACGTCGCACAAGGCCATTCAGTTCCTCAAAGTTGCATTGAGGAGCAAAGAGCTCCCCGTCCAACACAAGCGTCGGATCGGCTTCAAACAGCGGCATCACGTGCGGCACTAGTCCGTGGCAACACTCCAGTAGAATCCCACTACGGGAAAAGAATTGCGGTTCCTTCTTACGTCTGTTGTAACCAATAAGACAGCGAACACCATCAATCTTAGGCGATGCAAGCAGGAGCTCCTTCTCTTCCCCTGGACCTGGATTCAGGAGTTCGGCCGCCACCGTCTCCCACTTCTGTGCGAGCATGGGCTGAATGTTGATCTCCTCCCACTCGGGGTTGTCATGCAACACACTCTTGTAGTTTGTGTGAATCATGCGTGGGGCCTTCGCATATACCACTTCATTCTTCGTTGTGGTTGTCATTTTCATGGCTGCGGCCGATCCCAAGTTGAAGTCGCCATTCTTCCCCTCAGTGGAACTTCCATTTGTCGTTTCCGGTTCCTTATTTGGTGCCTCGAGCGACCGCTGTGGCTTTTTACAGAGCGGACACACCCCATGCTGGTCAACAAACTTGGCAATACTCATCTCAAACTCCTGTAAGCATTCACTACAGCGCCACACTGCTATCTTTAAACAAAGCGGCGAGATGTGGTGCGGTGTGATCATGACGGTACCCCAGCATGGGCCCACCCAACATGCGGCAAGGTGCGGAAAGGCAGCTTGAATGGTTGTATTCTTCAGTTCTTTGTACTTCTCAGCCTGCTGCTTCGTGCGAGGGCGGCCGGCACCGAAAAGAAGCGAAGGATCCACCGACTGCACGATCGCTCGCCCCAGGCAGCTGCAACGCCGCCACATTTCAGTCCGCGCTCCAATCCTTGCCAAAACCATTCATAAACAAACAAACAAAAAAGACCAAACAGAAGAGCGAGAGAAGCGAAGGATGGGAAAACAGAGCCCATGCAACACAAAAGGGACATGAGAGCCAATCAAACAGGCACACAACAAAAAGTTCATCTCAACAACCGCCGTCCCCTTTTTAAAGAAAAAAAATATAATTGGCGGGACATTTCTTTTTCTCTACTATTTCCCATTATTATTATTCTGTTTTTTTTTTTGGTTGTTGTTTTCTTGTTTTATTTCAGGGCCCGCCGCTTCAAAACTTTGCTTCTCCCCGTTCTCCGTAATGTTGTGCCTGTGGGAAGAACCAAAAAAAAAAAAAAAAAAAAAAAAAAACAGAATTCGTGCAATAGCGGCAATGTGTGACGCGTCCGGCCGCCCGCTGCGGTGGGTGTTCACCAAAAAACGACAAGACATGTGTCTGTCCAGCAATTGGCGGGTTGTGTTGGCTGCTGTTTTCCTCGGAGAGCCCCTCCCCTCACCGGTGGCGGCGGCGGCGGCAGACGCAACAACCGCACACATGAAGGGGTAGAAGACGGACAGCAGCAAACAACAACAAACATCTCCCATCAATAAAGAAAACACCAAACAAAAACAACCAAAAAAAAAAAAAAACACAATCGCACATAATAAAAAAAAAAAAAAAATGGTTACAGTGAAAAATTGAAAGTACAAATAACAACAAACAACAACCACAACAAAATATAATCATAAATACAAACCACAAGGAAAATGCGTACATGCAAGTGCAAAAAAAACAAAAACAAAAAAAAGCGGAAGGTTGCACATGTATTCGTACAAACGATCATGCCATCATATCCAGTCCTTACCGCTCTTTGCACCCCGCACACATTTGCCAATGGGGAAGCGTGGAACTCCATTTGCTGACAGCTCTTGATACTGCACCGTAAGCATCTTCCCCTTGTACTGTGCAAGACGTTGCCACATATCCTTCTTCCTCTGCTCTGTTGTAGCGGGGGCGACAGTGAATTGATGGCCTCTTTTCGTACGGCAAACAAAGGCACCAAGACAACCCTTCCACTTGCCGCGCCCTTCTACCCCGGATACAATGACGTATTCATCATCCTGCATGACTTTGTACTTTAGAAGATTCGGAGATCGGGCGCCATGGGCGTATCCAACTACCACCCCTCTGCTAGAACTTTTGTTCACACCTCTAGAAGTACCGGAGCGACTACGTTTGTTTTCTCCTCTTGCACTAACAACACCGTCACGGCGTACAATGATGCCCTCGTAGCCATCTGCCAGTGACAAGCGAAGGAGACGTGGTATGTCAGCCTTTTTCATTTGAGCAGCAGGCACCAACACCACCGGCTTCTCTTGAACTTGTCCCTTGGATGAAGCAAGGCCATGAATCAATCTACCGAGGTGCTTGTGCCTTTCTGAAAAAGGTACAACTGACATATCCGGAAACTTACTCGCGTACATGATATCAAAGGCGTGGTACTGGAGTTGTTCCTGAAGTTTTGCA
>NW_001849532.1:197596-257439 GCF_000209065.1 Trypanosoma cruzi
CTTCTCAAACAGTGGACGCAGACTCGGTTCAATACGATGATCACAACATTCAAAGAGGGTGCCCGAACGACTGAAAAAACATGGCCGCCGTTCCCGCACATTCCACGCAACAATACAGCGTACCCCATCAAGCTTGGGGGAGACGAAAAGAACAGCGTCATCATCTATCGTGTCGCTCTCCTTTTCAAAGTTCCGCGCAAGCATCGGCTGCAAGTTGCGAGTCTCCACCACACGAAGGTAGCCATCATCCGCAATACTGCTCTTGAGTCGGTTTGCATTAGCAGCAGCCAACACAGACAGACTGTTGTCAGGGCGGCAGCGGTGCTTCACAAGTGGTATAGTTAATACGGCACTGGATGCGTCGCTTGGGTGTAGCAGTGTGGGCATGCGTTGACATCTTGGGCAAACCCCACCTGCAGCCACATGAAGATCAATCCGTTTGTGGTGTTCGTGGCCACAGTGAGGGCAACGCCACCAGGCAAGTTTGCGGCTCGTCGGAAGAACATGTTGCGGCTGCAGTAATTTGTTCGACGCCGCAGTCATCCACGAACTTGCAATGGCCGGGTGAAATGTAGCCAAATTCGCGGGAGGAGTTATCGGCAAACGTGTGCTTGACACGCGTCCCATCCGAAGCGCTGACACAGCAAAGAGGAAAGAAAGACGCAATTGACATGCCTTCATTTTTTTTTCTGTTTCCCTTCTTCTTTTTTTTTTTTTTTTCCTCTCACTCTCACTCTCACTCTCACACTCTCTCTCTGAGTGTGTGCGTGTGGTTTTGGTGACTTGAGTGTGGTTGGGTTGTGCGTGTGAGTGGTGATGGGTCTTAAAAGACCAAAAGCGAATGCCTCGCCTACTGTCAAGAAATGTGGTTATATTGTTGTGCCCAAATAAGTAAAAAAACAAAAACAAAAACAAACAAAACAATGTCAACGGAAAAAAGACAGAACAGACAAAAAAATTAAAAAAGAAAGGAAAAGAAAAGAAAGAAGGGAGACCATCCCGCAGTGATGCCACACACACGCAGAAACACACGGTCATGAAAGGGCTAATGGCAGCACACAAATAATTACTTACATACATAAATACATACAGAGAGAGAGAGAGACAGCAAAATATGTTTGTATGTATTTTATGCATGCTTCCATGGTGGAAAACTCATGTTTCAGTAACTTATTTCCATCTCAGGCCTTGCCAGCAAATGCGATGGAGCTAAGCTGCGCATGCATCGCATACACCGCGGCCTCGTTCTCCAGGGCAAATCTATCCACAAAAGGTACACACACATTCGGAGAACTCGTGGAAGAGGAGGTAAACAAAAGAAGCTCGCTAGCAATTCTACAGACAGGACTACGTCTTTGCATTTTAATAATACGCCGCGCCGTGTCATTTACCACCCCACTGCTGAGACCGTTGGTATTTTCACCGCAGTCACGAAGAACCCCCGGAAGGTGGAGCAACCATGCCTGCGTCGCCCCACGCGAGGCAAGGAGCATCTGTGTCTCCTGTAACATATTCTCCATCTTATTAAGCGCTTTTTCCTTGTTGTTGTTGTTGTTACTGTTGCAGTCAACATGGACGGAAGACGGGGGGTTGGAAGGGCCAACAAGACCATCTTCCGCATCGCCATTCCTCAATTTCTGCAGAAGCCATATTGCGAGTAATGCTACTTCTTCGTGAACCGAGACATCTGCCGACACATGTTCCACTCCATTCGCCTGGGGACGTAGAGAGAATGTAAAGAGCCCATGGTGCAAGACACGAAGCAACTCTGAATATGTGAGGTACAGCCTCCGTTGTTGTTGTGGTGGTGGTGCACTTCCCTCAAGATGCGATATGGACTGAGGCGTGAAGAAGCGAAGGAACCCCACCGCTTCCCGAAGCCAGCCCAACAACTGCGCAACATCGTGCGGGGCCTCATGTGCAGCACACCAATGCGACAAAACCTCCACCATCTCAGACGAGGGCATGGAGGGAGAAGCATCGGTGGTGAGAAAAACACCATTCACATCGTCTGGAACGCCACCGGCCCAAAAAGACGCTGCCGTTTCTTCCCTGCTGCCTTGCCGCCCGCCGTCCTGCAATTCACAAAACATACCCCCAGGCGATGTGGAAAAGAGCTGCTGCAGGCGAGCCAACCTTACCACATCCATGATACTTTCGGCTATGAGTAGGCGCACCGATGTTGGTAAAGACGACGTCAAAAGAGACGGCCGGTTCTGCCCGGTATTTGTGGAAAAAGGGGTCGCGCAAAAACGAAAAAAGTCAAGCCAACAACGTGCCGTTGGCGCACGGCCAACATTCCATGAACTCGCCTGTAGTTGGGCAAGGGCCTTTTGCCAAACCCCGCCAGCCGCCACGGCAGCCATCGCTGTGGCCCTCACACAAAAGCACTACGCCGGACTTCTATTCCTCTTCTCTTCTCAATCCTCTCCTCCCCCGCCCTCTTCCAACAGTCTCGTTTCTTCAATTAACAAAAAAGAAAAAAGGAAAGGAAAATTAATTAATCCGCACAAATGTTTGCTTTCCCACAGTGTGCGTGATTCCTCTAAGCGCCATTTGGATAATTCTACCTGCCGGTCCATTACAAAGAGTAGATCCATGCATGATTACACGTACATGCAACGATATCTCTCTCTACCCTAATGTATTATATGTATCCTTTGTTCTTTTCTTTCATTCTCACTAAATCTGGTATTTGGACTTGGGCCTTCCACGGTTGCCCTTCTTCTTCCCCCCGGAGCTGCGCACGGCGCTAACGAGTCGTCCGCTGAGATCTGCTTCCACATCGTCGCCCTTCTTCGTCTTGCTGCTCTTGAGTTCCGGCAGCAGTCCAACACGGATCATCTTTGCAAAGGGCAGATTGGCGACAGCCGCCAACTTGTATCGCCGAAAGCGAAATCGCTTAATAATCCTGTGCTTCTTCATCTTGAAACGCCGCGCCAACCAGCGAGAAGACGGGTAGGGGTAGTTGCGCGGACCAAACGTCACACGACCGTAAAATTTTGCCGCCCAACGCGCGCTGATTTCGTCCAATTGTTCACCGTAACTGTCCGTTGCTTCCGCCCGTTTTTGCACCACCGCCGCCTCTCCGGCAGATGCCTTTCCATTGCTAAAATAAAACTGTGGCGGTCGCAGCGAGACATCCGCGCTGGAGACAATGCGGTGGCGGAAAGACTTGGCGGTATGCTTCTCGTTGAAAGAGGCCCAGACGGGATTCCGGTCAATAAAACTCCCCCGCATTGGTGGAGGGAAAGCCGGAATGGTGACCGGCGTCGCGGCACATGTCACCGGCCGTAATGTCAATGAAGGGCTTAATGTTGGCGTTCCCAATGAACATGTGGTGGTGGCGATCACCGCTGCCCTCTTGTGCCCTGCGCAAAGCACGCCACAGCCCCGCATGTCTTCTCCAAAAGTGTAAATACAAAAATATAAAATGTATGTGTTTATACATGCATAAGCATATATATATATATATATATATGTATATGTATATGTATACTATAATCGACATGACATGACAGAAAGAAAGGTGAGAAAACACGCACACACACAAAAAAAAAAGGAAAAAAAAAAGAAAAAAAGCATTACATTACAATTTGTTATTTTCATAAAGCCCCGGATATGCGGAAAACATCACACCTGCCATGTGCATCCTCTCTCTCTCATCACATCGTTCATTGCATTTAATTTATTTTTAAATTTTTCACTATTATTATTATTATTATTATTATTATTTTGGCGTGGGTTTTTCCTCCATCAAATAATATATAATATATAATATATAATATATATATAAAGAAGAAGAAGAAGAAAGGCAAAATCTCCCTCCACATATCTACATACATACATACATATAGATAGACAGATACATAATGAAAGTTTCTCTCAATTGAATATGTGTGTGCGGGCATGCATGCATGTAAATGGACGGGCCCACTCACGCACCGTGTACCAACCACTCCACGGCGTGGCTCCCTTCGGGGAAATAAAAAAAAAAAAGGCACAAAAGTGCGCCATCGCCACGTGATTGATACCAAAAACAAAAAAAAAAAAAAAAAAAGGAAAAAACAGAAAAGAGAGAGGACGGTGGTAGCAGTCAACGCCCATCGTACATATTTTTTTTTTTGTTGTTGTTGGGGGAAAGGGGCGAAGGGGGCCGTCATGTTCATTTCCCTCCTTTTCCCTCCTGTGGTGGCGGCAAGCCCCCGCATTGAAGGACGAGGCAATTGGGTGAATATATTAAAAAAAAAAGAAAAAAGAAAGAATCGGAATGTCGTGCGAACACACACAAATACAAACAAACAAAAAAACATTTACAACCGCAACAAAATAGACCTCACGGCGCATATCCAAAGAGGTAAAATATTTCGTTGGAAGAAAAAAAAAAAAAAAAAAAAAAGATGAAAAAATAATTCACTTTTTTTCTTTTTTTAACCCTCTCTCTCTCTCTGTCCCCCCTATGGGAGTTGGCCTGTGAGGAGTACTGGCGTAGCTCCCAGAAGAGACAGTGAAGAGGCGCAAAAGCAACAACGACGACAATAAAGAGAGATACCTCCACCCCCCTTCCTCCCGTTTTCTCCCTTCCAAGAAATACAATGCCAATGCACAGAGAAGTAAATATATAATTAATTACATGACGATGATACGAATAGAAGATGTCATCGTTTGCCTCCTTTATGCATCACACATTCAATTTTTTTTTGTTGTTGTTGCTATAAACATTACCGTCATACATGTATGTTTGCATGGAAAACAGTCACAAATTACCCACGTTATTATCTTCCTCCTCTCCCTCGGTATGTGTGTGTGTTTGTATGCATGTGTATGTTATATGTGTCAGCATTTCTTTCCTAATTGTCCATTCCTCATTTTCCTCCTCCTCCTTCTTTTTTTTTTTTTCTTTTTTTTTGAATTCTTCATGCCCTCGTAGGGGGAGTTGCTTTGCCCCACGCCTCCTTTGCCACACCACCACCACCCAGTAATCTCTTTTTTTATTATTTTCCCTCCTCTCTTCCCAGCCTCCTGCAACTCTTTACTAGCCACATTTTTCTCCACTTTTCACATATTCCTTTAATCGCTGTTATAATAGCAGTAGTACTAACGATCTTCGGTTATATATATATATAGATAGATGTAGATATGTACATGCACTGGAGAAGCAATAATGATGGACATTCTCCCTTGGCAATCCCTTTTTTCTTTCGTTCTTTCTATCTCTAGACCTATTTAAATTATTCATGCTGCCCATTGCGTACCTGAGGCAGCTCCTCCCCCCTCTTTCTCTTTTCCCCCTTTTTCTACAATGCTTGTTTATTTGTGCTCATGCCTTCTTCTTCATCTTCTCCTTATTCTTAAATGATGCAAAGGATGGAAAATAGGCAGAAAAGGGCAAGAAACGCCCGTTTCCACCACGTTCGGCGCTCCGCATCTGCCTGCTGTCGCACTGCCCTTCCAGCCGCGACTCTCTCCGCTTCCATGGCGGCCAACTGCTGCGCCGCCTCCTCATTCCCTGCCAGCTGATGCGCCTTCGTTGCAATCACCTTCGGTGACGCAACGCTCCAATTTACCCGTGGAAATTTTTCCTCAAGAAAATGTAGAAGAGGATCCACAAGTGGCTGCGTCTTCTGCAACAGCCACGCAAAGCCAGACACACAGAGACTGAAGACAAGTTTCGGAATATGTAGCACATGGTTCTCAATGTCCTTTAACCCCTCTCGCGCCGGCGGGTTCAGCCACCCGCGGAACAACAGGTACGCCTGCACAATGACAGAGATGACAATGCCCCAAATGTAAAAGTACATTGCCTTGTACAATATAGTCGTCAATGGGCGTAGGCGTAGATGACGCTGGGAAAATCCAGGGGACGTGCACTTGATCGTAATGGCATCGCGGAAGTGCTGTTCGTCGTATTCATGTGCCCCCTTCTCTCCGGCATTATTCGCAGCGCCATTATTCCTACTGGTGCCACTCGGAGTGCTAGAAGCGGCTTCACCCTCCGCGACAATCGCCGCCGCGCGCCGCGCAACCACCTCCTCCTTTCGCTTATTCCAATCTTTCCTCTCCTCGGCAATAAAGGCCTGCAGCTTGGTGCTCGCACGCCAATGCAGCGGGTAGCCGTCCTCCAGCACATTTGCCGAGGAGGTGTCACTTGTCAAGTAACTCGCGTTCGTCGCACCGAGAGTGACGGCGGCCCACCCGCCCCACGTCTTTTTGCGGTACGCGGGGAATAAAATGACGTTGTCGGCGTAGTCAAGGCCCAAAAAGCGTCGGCCTATGCGATACCGCGTAAGGCTCCAGAAGTGACCCTCCACAACCCCTTGCATGGCGCCGCGTCGCCGCCAAAACATGTACCGAGCCATCGCCGCAAGGTGAGACGGTGAAACACACAGACCTACACGCACGTACGCACTCTCTCAATCAAAACAACAAGAAAAGAAAAATCCGCTTACTTCCTCCCCCCTCCCCCCTTTACTCACTCACTAAAAGGGAAATGTACCTGCGGCGCCAAAAAAACTGCAAAAAAAAAAAACGTGCTATTTGTGTGTGTGATAGGAAGACGGAAGTGACGACGACAACAACGACTCCCTCTTTCTAAAGAGACACGACGGAACGGGAGGCCTGAATACAAATATGCGGGCGTGCTGCTCTTTTTCTAATCCTTCCTCCTTTTCCACCTCCTCTTGGATGCCCTTTTGCTTTCGTCGTTCCCCGTTTGTGTGTGTGTTTTTTTTTTTTCTTTCTTTTCTTTCCTTCTCTTTTGCGCAGAAAACAAAAATATAATAATAATGTCCCTTCCCTCTGGTTTCCTGTAAGAGGACGCTTCCTCCACTTTGAGACGCACAACGGTAGCAAAAACGCACAAAATAAAATTTTCTTCCCCTAAAGGGAAATAAACATAAAAAAGAAAAAAAAAAGGGAAAAAGAGCAACGTATTAAAAAAAAAAAAACACCATGCATTCATCCAACAAACAGGTGCCTGCATAGATGTATCAACGTGTGGCAGTCAAAAGAGGGGAAAAAGAAAAAGGAAAAAAAAAAACACGGCTGAAGAGCATTAAATCCACATCATGTGGCCGGCAGAACGTTTCAATTTATTATAAATTTTTTTTTTCTCTCTCTCTTTTTATTGACTTGCACGATTAATCGCTTATGTGGCAACACCTCCTGTGGCACGCATTTCAAAAGGGACAGCAGAGAATCCCCTCTTTTTCTCTTTCTCTCTCTTTCTTTCCCCCCACATGCGCATTTAAGTGCGTGGCGTGATTTGCCTTCAATTCCCTTTTCTTTTCTTGTTCTTTTTTGCCTTTATTCTTCATTTAGAAATAAATAAATAAATATATATATATATATATATATATATATATATTCCACCCTCCTCTCTTCCTCAGTACACGGCTACGCATGCATGCACCCATGTAATGCGCTCCATGCAGTGAGTTGAGTCTTAGTGTTCTGTCCTTACTCGCTTGTGCCGCCGCCCCTCGCGCTCTTTGTCCTCGCCTTGCACCTCTAGCAGCTCAGCCATGTCATCGCCCATTCCGTCATTGTCATCGCCATCATCGTCGTCGTCGTCTTCGTATTCCTCGTCGTCAAACATGTCAGCGGTGGCGACACCACTACTAATGCTGCTGCTACTCTCCTCGTCATCGTCTTCCTCATCGTCGTCATTTTCGGCAGCTGCGGAGTGGACATCGTCGTCGCTCGCCGTGTCAAACTCCACCTCACTGCTGCGTGTGGAGGACTCAATGCCGTACGATGAGCCGCGTTCCGCCTCTGCAATCATTTCTGTTTGCTCCCCGCGTGCGCGCTTGCCGGGGCCTTTGTCCGCATCACTCTCTCCTTCTTCCTCTTCCTCCTCTCCGTCGGTGTCATCTCCCAGACGCATTTGATCCAAAGCGTTCATGTCAATTTCATCATCATAGTCTTCCTCCACATTGTCCTCAGAAGTTCCCTTTGCTTCTGCTGCCGCCCCCGCCTCTTCGGCAGCCGCCAGGCGACGTGCTTTTCGAAGAAAAGCCACAGCACTTCTCTTTTTATTCTTCCTTGCATGGGGATCACGCTTGCTCCGCACTCGCATTGTTCGATACTCGCCACCGGCGCAGCGAATCTCCGTGAACATCGTCGGAAAAATGATACCTGCGTCGGAATTCACAAACACACCCTTCTCCGATGGACGGACGGACTTGAAGATGGAAAGCCGACCGTACATCGCCGCAAGAGGGTCGTACAGAGCCGTCATGTTCCTATATTGATGCAACAGTGGCGCAACAAATTCCTTTGGTGGTGAAGGCTTTGCCTTTGACGATGCTGCTGTTGTTGACGTTGGCAACAGAGGGTCATTTACTCCATTGCTGTAAATGCTCGATGATGCGCTCTTCTTCTTTTCTTCTTGATGCCGCTGCTGCTTGAATAACTGCTGAGCCTGGTACATCTCCACTCCGCGGTAGTGAACAATGGCGTCTATCCAAACAAATAGGGGTGAGCGGGAGGTTGCCCCACGCACGCGCTGCGCAATAATCTGCATTAGCTCCAGACAGTACGGCAGTTGAAGACCCATCACAGTCGCTCGGATGTCCTCCGCAGACCGCGAAGCAACGGTGAGAAGCTCCATCACCGCTGATGCGTCACTGGCGTGAAGCGCCTGATACAAGGGAACCGTCGCGAGCCCCAGAGCGTGTGAGTGCTCCTGTTGTTGTTGTTGCGACGGTGTTGCAGATGAAAGCGAGAGTTTCTTCAGGCGCTGCTCCAGTGTCAGCTTGTTCTGCGGGATGTCCTTTACACTAGCTGCGTGAAACGACACCGGCGAGACAAAACCTTCCGAGGGCGTGTAAATGGCACGGGCAGCGAGGCGTTGCTGCCGCTGCTGTTGAAGACAGTGCGTGGCCCAGGCGTGGTCTAGCACCTCCATGTCGGCATGCACCGCGTCGATCCTCCCTGCCCTCTCGGAGTTGGGCCCTGTTGGCAACTCGTAGACAGCACCCTCTTCGGCCAATGACGACGTTGCGGGGGTCGTGGATGACACTATTGACGCCCGCTGCGCGGCCTCGCGTAGGTCTACCGACTCAAAATGTGGCACCGCAAAGCGGCCTCGCAACACCAGCAAGGATGGATGCTCCCCCGCGGCTCCCTGGATAAAGGCTCCAAAGAGGACTCGTGCGGAGATCTCCTTTGAGACAATGCGGAGCGTTGGCGGCGTCGGAACTGGATCTGCCACGGGTGTTAACAAAGCGCTTCCAAGATTCCACACGAGCACCGCTCCGGTGAAGTTCGTGGCGGCCACAAAGGCCTCACTCCCCCCAACGCCGTTGCGATAGCCATTGGCGCTGCTATTCATAGTTGTGGGATCATATACGGAGATGCCCAGAATGCGCTGGCCACAGAGGAGGCTGCGGCGGCAGCGTGAGGACGTCGTTTGACCGCTGACGCTGGGGTACGCATCCCACACCCGCACAACACCCTCCTGGGCGCTGGCGGTAACAACAATGGGATGCTGCGTCGTGCCGCCCATCCACGCAAAGTCTGAGCGGGAGGCCTGTGACGAAAAAGACACCAACCGTTCCATTGTCGCTACTGTGTTTTGGGCCGCCTCGTTACCGAGACAAAGTGTGTACACGGCGTTGGTGGGTCCCGAGACAAAAATAAGAAATTTACATCCCACATCAGAAGCTCCTTTCTCAGCATCGTCCTCTCTGCACCTCATGACGGCAATGGCCCCGGCGTCTTGCTGCACCCTTAGGTGAGACCCCACACGCTCACCACGCAGACAATCTACTACGCAAAGCGACCGATTCCCCGCAACGCAAAACAAATGGCGACCGCAGAAGGCAGCCGCCGTAATTGCCTGTTGCGTGGCCGACACAGCGAGGTGTTGCAAAAGCTCGTCCTTCGGCACGTTGTGCAGCAACACCGTTCCATTGCTCAAACCCACCGCCGCGTGGCAAGCGCCTGACATGCCCACCACATCCATCGCCTTCCTCTGTTCCTCCGCTGCATGAGGCTCATTAATTTCGCCCAACGCCAATGCCGTCAGCGACACCACTGCGAGAGAAGTGCGGCTCCGTGGTGGCACCTCCACCACCGCCGCCAATGAGCCCGTCGCCACGTCAAATACCCTTGCGCTCGGAAAGTCCATGCCGACGGCAAAGTAACGCCCTGTCGCAGCGTGGCGGATCATGAGGGAACGTTCTGTCATTGTGGTCCCCGTGCCGGTTAAGTCTGTCCCGTATGTCGCCCTGCCGTTCTTTCCCTCAGCTGCCGCGGCAAGTAGAAATACGCTTTTATTTACCTTTTTCTTAACAACTAAAGAAAATAATAAATAAATAAATAAATATGTTAAATGAACAATTTTATTTCTTTATTTCTTCTTCTTTCAACACACCCCAATGTTTAGTTCTTGTTCCCTTGTCTTTCAATGCACCGTTCCCTTCTCCACGCACGGGTAGTGAAGTCTTTATTTTCCCCTTCCTTTCCTTTTCGTGACGCTTTGTTGATCAGTCAAGGTGAAAGACGGAGCGAGAGAAGGGAAAGACTGTCATACCGTCACTACACACACACAAACGATAAATCAACATCTGCATGTTGTGGTGTCGTAGTGTTATCTACAGAAGCCCCCTTTATGTATATTCACCCTCCCCATTTATAGGAAGGAGATAACACAACAAGAAGCGTCTTTAGTTCTTTTTTTTGTTTAAACGAGAATGGCCACCAACTCCGTCTTTTCCTTCTTTCCTTTAATCAGCCCTCTTTTTTTACTTTCTTCACAACAGTAAACCGAATTCACGCAACATGACAACAGCAGGATTTGTAAAGCTCATATCATACCAATAATTTACCGCCGCAATCAAAGGCAGTGGTGGATCCTGTGTACTTTGCAATGATGATGTCAACTGCGTTTCCCTTGCAAGACGATCGGTATCATCGGCGTGCTGCGCCACGCGGTGCAGCCACATGGCGGGAAGATAAAGCACTTCCCCTGGCTGCACGTAAACCACAAGTGGATGCAACCGCTCCTGCATGTTTGTTGGCATGAGCGATACATCCTCCAGTGCGGCCGGTGTAAACTCCACATCCATCCATGGTATCGTCAAGCCATCATGTACGGGTGTACCAGAAAAGACATAGCCATTCACGCCGTCCTGTCGCTGGACAGAAAACGCCGCGGAGGGCAGTTCGGGTTTTGGCACAAACACACCTTCCCAAGGCGGGATGAGTATAAATTCCTTCACGCCACGTACCACCGCATACAAGTTCTCCACCCAGTCCTGGTGCATCGACGACACAGAGGCAGGGGTGCCAAACCACACGTTTGCCGCCTCATGCGGTTCGCCAAAAACGCGCTCACCAAATCGATCAAGCTCCGGGCGAATGTCGCCGTGGAGGTGCTGATACTCCACCTCCAAACAGTTGTTTTGCATCTGTGCGTAGGCAACAACCGGTGCAGGGCGGCGCAGGTCGACAAAAACCGGCCGCACCGGCGGGTAAAGTGGATTCTCGCGGAGAAGATGGTACAACTCTGGCAACGTTGCACGAATCTCTGCGGCAGCCATAAATAATTTTTCCGTCTTTATAAAATGCTCCTCCACATTATCCTTCTCTCCATCGGCATCATTTTCTCTTCCCTCCTCTCGGGCGCCTTGATACGTCACATACGTTACTGCATCGGCGCGGCCATTCGGCGTCAGTGCGACCGTCACTCGCTTCAAGCCGTCCTTCTCCTCTTCACGCTCACGCGGGTGGGTGCTGTCGTCAGACGAGTCATGATCATTGTTCTTGGGCACAACCGCCACATCACCCGTTGCTGCCGTTTCTTCACTGGACGGGGCGGCAGCGTCATCTGTTTCCCTGCGCACACCTGACAAGTGTCCATCCAAGTCAAAAAGATACCTGTCATCACGCCAGCGCTGCATGGCAGGCCAGTCCTCCAGTGCCCCAACAATGACACACGGTCGGGACTGAAAGACAAATTCCCGCATAAATGCCTGTTCCGTGAGCGTTCGAACGTCCTCCTCCTTTTCCATGTCGTTCTTATCGTGTTTCCAGCAATGCGTGCTGCTGAGTCCCTCCACACGTATTCGCTCAATGTTGAACTGCTCCAATGCCTTCGCGGTATTTGCAAAGGCCTCAGCGACCGTCGCGGGTCGAGGCGCCTCCACAACGTCGGTCATCGTCCTTCCACCAACCCGACCTTCTTCCCTCCCCGCTCCCTGCATGCACACAGAAATAAAAAACAAAAACCAACAACAACAAACAACAAACAAACAAACAATACGCAGCGGGAAATCATGCCGCGGCCAAGTGTGTGAGCATCGAGTAGATATTATACACACACACACACACACACACACACAGAAAAAAAAAAAAAAAGAAAAGAGAGAGAAAGAACAAAAGCAAAGGTAACGCACACCACACAAATCGGTCATTTTAATGTGAGGCACGTTTCGTCACATGTCGTCTCTCTCTCTCTCTCTCTCTCTCTTTCCTCTTTGTCGTTCCTGCATGAGTTTAACCACCTCTGCAGGCCCACCACTACCGTCAACTTTGGCAAGTCCAAGAAGACGGGAAAATTAAAGTACCCATTAAAATAAATGTATGTATATATATACATACATATATACTCAAAGAAGAAACTAACAACAACAAAAGCATACAGTTGCATTCAACAAAAACAAAACATCAAAAATTCTCCAAAAACATTCAATGCAACCTTTACTGACCCCTTTTTTTTTCTTTTGTTGTTGTTGTTGTGTTTTTCCATCGCATCGTTCAACTATTTCTTACACACTTCGTAATTCCATCCATAATACTGAATAGGACGAAAAAAGAAAAATATACATATCTGTCCATATGTGTATATGGATGCGTGTTTGCATGGGGCACAACAACCCAGAGGCCTTACAAACACATGTATATATATATATATATATATGTCAACACGTCACTTCCAACGATTTATGTGTGGTCAAGATAATTTTATCAGCAAAAAGTGACGCATAAAAATTATATAATGTAAATATAGCTACCGGCAAACTGAAAAAGCATAAGGTGCAGAAAAGGCTTCCACTCATTACACCAAAAAGAAATACGACTGCATTGCTCTTTTTCTTTTTATTTTTCCTTTTTTTTTTTGTCTTATTCCTTTTTTCTTTTGATCTCTAACACATAATATACTGTTATATCTACACTCAATTCTCAAGTGAACTCACTGCCGTAGCTTTGCTGCATTCAATTGTGCCTTTGACAGGATCGAATTCAAAGCTGATAGCACTACCGTCACATGTGACACAGTACAACACTGTTGGTCGAGGGCACTTGGTGCGATTGGGAAATACCTCACCGGTGGTGGTAATATTAGTAGTGGTAGTGGTGGTGGTGGTGCTGAGACGTGACAAAGACTTTGTCATATATTCCACCTGCCAATATGTTGGCTGTTCCCACCAAACTACCACCGATTGAGCGACTTCAGTCATCGTGGTATAGTCCCGTTTTTGTGAATAGTCGTTGGTCACTTCATTCACGCCACTTCTTGCCGCTTCCGTGCTCTCTCCACCAAATCCCCAGTAATTCCTGGCAACCCGACCCGCACTCTCTACCATTGGTGCCATCTGTAAAACATACCGGCGAAGAATGCCGCCAAAATCCTGCGACTTGCTCCGTGCAGGAACTGTGCTCACCAGAGAGCTTTGGGATCTTGACTGAGACACTTGGATGTCGTTAAGCAAGGAGACAGGTGCAGGGATTTCTGGATCGGCAGAAACCCTAGACGTCTCACCTTCTACACCGTTGCCATTCACCGTCATTCGAGAGCTGGAACCCATGCCACGCAACAGATGCTGTCGCAATTCCCCAGACGTCGTGTTCACCCACTTGGGGAGAAACAAATCGTCCGTCAGCGGGAGTGGACACTCACAGGCGGCCCATTCGGAATTAAAATACGCGGAAACCACACTGAGATGATGTAGGGAGGAGTAGCTGTTTTGTGTAATAACGGTCTTACTTGGATCCTTCGTACTGATGTCGTACGGCTTTGGCTGCTCCTGCTCACCCACAAAAAAGATCTTCAACGTGTTCCACGCTATGCAGAAAAGAAAGGCCTCACCAAGAAAGCGCATTTGAAAGATGGGCGTTGGTAACGATGCATTTCTTACTTCCCTCACCCTCACAAAATATCCAGGAAGTGTCCTGCTACTATCTTCCTCAGCAATTGTGCTCTTAACCGCCACATCGGAAGAATGCGGAGCGGACGAAGCGGTTGTATCTACCGTACCTGGCGATTCACCTCTTCTTCTTTCATAGTATCGCCAAACCCGTATAATTGTCCCACGCTCACTGCAGGTTGCAATATGCCAACGCATAGATCCATAAGCGGTGTTGCTGCCGCTGCTCCTAATGTCACCGTTGAGATCCATTGCCAGAGAGCTGAGTGCGTGTTCGTGGGCAACGGAAACTGTCGATAGCAACTCTGCATTCACCCTATTACATAATGACGCCTCCGCATCGTAGCGCACCAGACTAAACCCCACCATTGCATTGCGGAAGGCAATACATTTTTTGCTATAGTCAATGGCAAGCGGTGCAACAAAACGTGTCGCAGACGCAGCCGAAGCCGCCGTAACAGAAGCGCCAAGATTAAGCTGCTGCAACCTTGTAGAGTTTAAAGAAACACTCGCGGAGAACAGGGGTGAGGTGGAGGTAGACGGGCGGGAGGTGGGGACAGTGTCTGCCCACAGCGGCACGGAAAAGATACATAGTTCCGTCTCAAAGCTATGCAGGCGCATTTCCCTGGTGGTGAGGATGATAACCAATCGATGATCCAACCGCAGTTCTTCCACCGGGTCCGGCACGCATATCTCACGATCAGCCCACATATCACCCGTAAGAAATATCTTGACGACATTTTTAGGCCCAACAGGGTACGGCCCACCACCGACAGCAGCAACAAACTGCGTCTTGTACAACAGCGCCATCGCACCCACACCTGTTTCTGTGGGCAACGGTGCATCTCTTTTTTCCTCCGTCCACCGTAAAAAGTTCTGACCGAGGAGTGTCGACGCCAAAGTTGTCGCAGAAGTTCCCACAGGTTTGGAGTTTACAGAAGTCCCTTCAAGCGTCACCTGATTTTCTTCCTTTTCCCTGCTCTCAAAAGGTTTGCCCATGCGCTGCAATGACGGACTGTGTGCGAGGGCGTCCAGCAGAGTGTCGTGGTCAACCTCGTCACGCTGGTCGCCGGACATTCTACGCACTCGGCTTGTCCCCACTGTCGAGGAGGCGGCGGCGTGTGGCGATGGGGCACCTTCATGTACGTCCCACGTTGACGGTGTCGAACATTGCGTGCCGCGCCTTGGCGGAAAAACCGCCTCAATCGTCGTGTAAAATGGCGGTCCGGTGGATGATGCCGCGGCCGACGACGACGATGCCTCCTCCGTTCCCGCAGGAGCGGGGCGGCGATAAATGCGGTAGATGACGTAGCCCTTGTGGTGGCCCACACCAACACGCGAGGAGTCTTGGTTGAGGCAGAGGCACAGCGGTTGCAGGATCTCCTCCGCGTCGTCAAGCAGGTCAAACTCCATCATGGCGGAACACACAGGAAACAGAAGCAACAAACCTACAAACACACAAACACCACCACAACAACAATCACAACAAAAGTTAAAAAAAAAAAAGAAAAAAAAAAAAAAGGGAAAATTCCCTTCAAAATTCCCCCTTCTCTTTTCCCTCCTTTTTTTTTTTTTTGTGTGTGTTGCTGTTGTTTCTACTACTTGTGAACTACTGACTGAGGGAGGAGAAGCAACAACAAGACAAAAAAAAAACAAAAAACAAACAAACAAACACAAAAGTATATGTATGTATATGTATATATACGTTCCTTCCGTCTATGCGTGTTTAAAAAGAAAGTAAAATAAAAATTAGGGAGAAGAAAAAAAAAAAAAAAAAAGAGATGATGTTCACATGGATTCAAATCATACTGAATTGAGAGAACACCACAACCCAAACACTCCTTCTCGTTACCCTCTCCGGGTCCTTTAGGATTGTGAGTGGAGGGTGGAAGGAGGCTCAAATATATTATCCTTCTCCTTTCGCCCTTTCCAGAGTAAATGGGGAATAATAATAATAATAATCAACACTGCAAGAAATAACAAACAAACAAACAAAAAAAGTAAAAAAAGAAGTAAATGACACCAACAATACCCACTCTTCTCGCACCATATTTCTTTTCTCTCTGTGAACTCACCGCCATTCTTCCCTCACTTCATCCACCACATGATAGGACTCCCACACACACACACACACAGACACACACAGAAACAGAAAAAAAAATATATGATCGCCAGCGTGTTGTGTTCATCAAAACGGCTCCGGTTTACTCGTCGTAGAGGCGGAGTTGGCGGCCTGCTGCAAGTACGCCATCAACTCCGCATCGTCCCGTGACATGGCAACCCATGGTGCTCCCTTTCGCACCATCTGCTCACCCAGATACCAAAGGGCATAACACCGACGCCTACGCTGCTCCTCGTTCAATGTAACGTCCTGCAATACATTTTGTGCTGCGTAACGCAGAATAACGCTCACATCAGCCACCACGGCGTCAAACTCCATGCTAAAATATTCAATCATCACCTTCTGCGCAAGCCACTCTTTATTATTTTTGGCACGGTCATCAATCTTCTCCCGGAACGCCGCGTACACACGGTCTACACCAGAAAAAATTTTCTTGTACACGTGCAACTTGGGAGCGTAGAACGGGCGAATCCCGAGAAAGCGTTGGCTGGAGATGACATAAGACTGCCCCGCCTCATACATCAACTCCCGACCAAAACACGCCTCGGACAGGCGTCGAGTAAATCTCTCACAACGCTCTTCAAAATCTCTTGAGAAACAGTTGTACTCATTACTTCCGGGAGTTAAGTCGAACATGGACTCCGTCGTCGCATTATTTTTCGCGCTGCGCTGCGATGATGTACGTGATTTTGGCTTTGGCGTGCTGCCGCCCAGTTCGCTTAGCAAGCTGTGCAGCACTTCACTCCGACCGTGCCCACCGCCCCGTGGCTGGTACCCTGTTGCTGGTAGAGAGTTGGCGTGCACATCAAGAATCTGCGCCAATTCCGCCGTCAGCTCACGGCAACGCAGACACTGTAATTCTTCAAACTCATGCAAAGAAACACTTACCTGCGCCTCGTTCCGCAAATGCCAATGCGACCGTAGCAGAGAGCCGAGTATCTTTTCTCGAAATGGTTCCCCACCAAAGACACTCTGAATCATTTCCTCCGGGGTACGTGACATAAAACGTCCCATTTTACTTTCATGTAACCGTAATGCTTGTGCCCCGCCAAGATCGAACGACTTGCGTTTTTCGGGGTTAGATAAAATTTGGTACGCCTGTGAGATGTTTTCAAATCTCCGTTGGGCGTCACGTCGCTCCTCTTCACTAAGCGGTCCACCATGACGGCTTTGCACCACATCCGGGTGAAAGACTTTCGCCAGATTTTTGTACTGTGCCTTAATTTGTGCCTGTGTGGCGGTTCGTTTCACTTGAAGCACTTCGTACGGGTCCTCCTCCGCCCCACCCCTTTCCGCATGTTCCCATTCCTTCCATGCAGCGGACGATGGACGCCGTGTGTCTCCCGTTCGCCTCATCTTTTGATTGATTTTGTCAAACGAAAATCCCATGGAGGCAAGACGTTGTTGCCATCTTTCTTCAGCCCTCATGTTCTTTCGGCGAAACTCCAAACGACCAACGCCGCGAATTGCACGCTGCTCCAACTGGATATCGTGACGCAGCCACGTGGCATCCAAGGCGGTGGAGTACTGCCATCGTCCTGCACTCACTTCAAAGAAAAGTGTTCCCGACACCGCATTCCATACACCGTAAAGACTGTTGCAGAGTCCACATGGGATGTGAATGCATGGGGAAACTAAAAGACCGTATGCAAGGAACTGCAAGGCACGAAGAATACCAATGGCGGTTCCTTTGATGATGCCAACACACGCTTCGTCGTCACGCACGCCACGCATCGCACCGAAAATGACACAACCCAGCGCATTCTGCACCGCAACCACCACATTCCACAGGAGTGCATAAAGAGAAAACCCAATGTGACGCTTTGGCGTTAAATTCATTCGACTGTAAAAATTCAATGCGTGGAGATGTTTCATTCGGCGAATGTAGTCCAAATCTCCTGTCAAAGTCACAAGTTGATCCGGCCGCTTCGATTCCTCTTGCTTTGCGCGGCCACAAAGACGCATCCCGGCAGAATGCACCCCCTTGTATGCCTGAACAATCCATGAGGAAGAACCCAATGGTTTTACCCACCCCGCTGGGCAACTAGTATGCCTACTGCCTGCATTGTACCGCCGCATCACTGTAAGAATGTTCGTAGGACGTCCTGTCAACGTCGCGGAACGCGTGTCCATGACAAGTTGTGGCTTTTCAAATAAAACGTACGACAGACGACGAAGCTCGGCATCCAACGCATCCGCTTTCGCAGCAAGTCGATGGACGATAGGGAGAAGTTCAGCCTCCTCACGTGCCGCATCCATGACGCGAAACTCTTCCTCCTCCAGCTCCCGCTGCTCCTCGTCTGTGAGGCCCCCGCCAGCCCTGGCCTGCAGAAGCGCCACTGACGTCGTGGCAAAAGAGGCAACACGCACCCCCAAAATAACAGGAGACATGCGTCGCATTTTTTTCTTTTTTTCTTTTTTTCTTCTTTAAATACCGTGACGGATACAAGCGGGTGGATGGGACTGCGACCACAGCAGCAAAAATAAAAATAAAAATAAAAATAAATATATTTATTTTTATGTCTAAAATATAATCCCTTTTTTTTTTTTTTTTCCGCGTGTGTAAAGTCATTAAAATTTACAGAAGAAGAAAAAGAAGAAGAAGAAGAAGAAGGGAAAACTCACATAAGACCCCCCGTGTATACGCGTCATTTGCATATAACCCAAACCAACAGTAAGATCCCACATGTACATATACACGGATTCGCATAAAAAGAATGAAAAATGGAATCAGAAGAAGAAAGAAAAAAAAAAAAAAAAAGGAAAAAAGAGGAGAAATGCAACTTGCTTATATATTATATATATTTTAAGCAAAAAAACAAATAAGACAACTTGTGCTCGCACACACACACACACACACACACATCCGCATTTGTACGACTGTTTTACGAAACCACCCCAAAGGGGGTGGAAGGTTAGGGAGGGGTAGGCTGCGTATTTAAAATAAACGTAAAACAATAAATACAAATAAAAACAACAACAACAACAACAACAACAACAAAACAAAGAGCAAAGACAAGGTGTAAACCCACGCAGCACACACACACACACACACACACACAAAGAAAGAAGAAAAAAAGGAAATCTTTTTTTTTTTCCCCCTAAAATGTGTCATAAATACATGAGGGATACCCGCTAGCAGTGATTTAGGCAAGTATGTATCCGTGCATGCATGGACATATGCGTAAATAGGAAAGAAAGAAAAAAAAAAAAAAAGGAAAGGAAAGGAAGTAAACGGACAGAATTAAAAGAACGACAACATAACACACATTCCATATTTCATTTCTGCTGCTTCATGAAATAATCCTCATCCATCTATCACTTTGTTTTTCCCTTTTTTTTTTTTCTTATATATATATATATATATTTCCCACCTTTCCCCTTTCCCCCTTCCTTCCTTCCTTTCTTCCTTTCTTCCTTCTTCTTCCGTGTTTTTCTACTTATTTTAATTTTCCCTTTTGTTGTTGTCCCCGCTTCGCTTCAGTGCCCTAACACCGACACACTGACACACACACACACACACAATGAGTACGTACTCCTTCACATGACTTTTGGACGTTGCGCAGTTCATATCCATTTCCCCTGATTTCCATTATTCCTTGTTTTTCCCTCCCCGCTCAGCACGAGAAGGCATCATCATTGTAAAATAATACATAAGAACATCCCCTGGGAGACACACAGAATAGGATTGCATGGCTTCCACAGACAAGTGCAGCAGGGGAGAGGCGTAATTAAAAAAAAAAAAAAAAACTCCTCACGCCTATCTTTCCACTTTACGCATCAAAATGCCGTTTTTTTTCTTTTGTGTGTTTGTGCATGTTTTTGTGTGTGTGTGTTGCGGGGTTGGAGGAGGAAAAAAAAAAAAAAAAAAGGAATTTCTCCCTCTTCTTCACTTCTTTCTTTTCCTTTTTTTTTTTTTTTTTACAGCATCATTGGTGTCGGTGTCCTTCACGATTAACAGGAGCAGCCCGACTTTTCTTCCCGTCTCGTCCGGTTACCGTGGAGAACTTTTCCACTAGTGTTCTTTTCTTTTGCCGCCTCCTGCGCGGTCTCAGTGCCGCCTAAGGCATCCGTTGCCTTCAGAACACAATCCACCAGTTTTTGAAAGGCAACATCCACGTTTTTGTTTTCCTTTGCGCTGGTTACAAACCACGCCTCAAATCCATGTTCCGTGCAGAAGGCATTCATCTCTTCCTTTGTTTTCTGAATACCCCTTTCATCAGCAAAACCAGGGTGACCCGTACCGTCTTCTGCAACCGAAGCCGCCAGCACACCGTGTGGGAGCAGGTCCACTTTGTTAATAAGCAGGATACATGGGATAGATTTGCCGGAGGAACCGAGAAAGACTTTGCTGTCTACATCTTGCTTCCACTTCACCGCCAGGTCAAGTGTCTCCGGTCGTGTAATGTCGGCAACGATGATAGCCCCAGCGGCTGCTTGATAATACACTCGTGTCATTTGGCCATACCGTTCCTGCCCCGCAATATCCCAAAGCTGCAGTGTAATGTTGCGGTTTGTTGCGGCATGTACAACGTCCTTTAAGGCAAAATCCACACCAATTGTGGCCTTATTTGTGGCTAGAAAAATGCCGTGCACATATCGACGAATCAGACACGTTTTCCCCGTGCCTCCCTCACCAATGATGAGCACTTTAAACAAAAGTTCACTGCTCTTCGAGTATGACATTGAATGAGAAGCTGCTGAACTGTCCAACAATCACACACACACACACACACACACACTCTCTCTCTCTCTCTCTCTCTGTCTCACTATTCCTCCTTCCGTCACTTCTTCCTAGTCGCCCTTGTTGACTTGATGTGTTTTCTGTGATTTCTTTTTGCTTTCCGCACCCCTCCTTCTTCTTTTTGTTGTTGAGTTCCGGCCCCAAAATACTCCCACCACCAAAAAAAAAAAAAGAAAAATAAGAAAAATAAAAGGTATGCGGTAGTGAACAGCCTCCACCCTCCCCTTTTTTTTTTTTCTGTCAAGAACACCAGCGATAAGAGTAAAAAAAAAAAAAAAAAAAAAAGGAAAGAAAAGAAAAAAAAAAAAAAAAAAAAAAAGATTCCCGGTGGGAAAGTCCCGCAAGACTCCCCCAAAAAGTAATTTCAGCAGGGCGCGTTTTTCTTCGACGGCGTGAGCATTTTTGTGGCATAAAAAACGAACAAACGATTGACCGGCCACACTCATGCCCACACATTCCGGTGCCCTGGGCCTCGTCTCTCGCTCGGGTAACACACAAGAGGCAAAATGACGAGACCTGCACCACGTTTTATTGAAGAAAAAAACAACAAGAGAAAGAAGAAATTTGCTCGCAGAAAGGCGCAAAGAATGGCAGAGGGGAAAAATAATGCAAGAGTTAAACAAGAATGAAGCAAGAACAACATATAGTCAAGTTAAAAAGAAACACTCGCAAAAAGAAATTGAATATATAAAAAAGGAAATCATACATATAAAAAAGAAAAAAGCACACACACATAGGGAACGCCCCTCAGAGCTGTTGGGAGGCTCCTCCACAGGGGCGGCGAGTACAGTCCGCGTACACACACTCGGTACGAGCTGCCCCGCCAGAACGCTCACACCTCAGCACGCAGTGGCAGAGGCAAAGGCAGTCACCAGCAGTAGAAGCAGCAGCAGCAGTGGTGTACGCACACACACGGCGATGATGTCGCTGCCGTCCGCATCGTCCGCATCGTGCACGCTCGTTCTTTCGTCCACATCGTCCGCATCGTGCACGCTCGTTTTTTCATCCACATCGTCCGCATCATGCTCGCTGTTTTCTTCTTCGGCTGGGGACACAAAGGCTTCCTTGCCTTCTCCGGAAACACCGTCCTCTTCAACACTGTGTTTTTCATTATCGTCGGTGTCTTTGGGGTTCGTCTCGGACATGGTGGTCTCCGTGTTGGATGCGGGACTCGGATCGACGGTGTTGGGTGCGTCAGCCGCGGCAGAGTGTCGCGCACCCTCGTTTTGACGTGACGGCTCGGCACTGACTTGCGGCGCCGTTGCCTCACCGGATTTTCTCTCATCCTTCCCTTCACGGGGCGGTGGTGGGTGGCAGATGCCCGTCTGGTCAGCATCGCTGCTCCGTGCAGGCGGATGGATGGTTCCATCGGAAGAAAATTGATTCTTCCACAATTCATAAAGGCCGGCGTATTTATGTGTCGTCACATTCATCGTGAAGGCAACGGTGACCCCTTCCTCCTTCGTTGCACAGCTGGCAGTACAGTTGTTAGATGTGTACACCGCATTGGCCACATGACACACAGTACCCAGCTCACCATTTCGGCTATGCATGCGCACATCAAAGCCACTGAACGTATAATTCTCATACTGAGCCTCAGCACCGGCAGCAGAACACTTCGTCCACGCCCACACACCCCCACGCACGCGATAGCTCAGGCTGCCGTCACTCTGAGGACACGACACATCCACCGGCACAACCACCGTATCCGCATCACCAGATACATGTCCAGGACTCCCAGCCGCCGTAACGCACACGGACGAGCAGCAGCAGCACAAGAGCCCAAGGAACAACACGGCGCACACCGCACGGCGCCGCACCGTCATCATCGTCATCATCATCACCCGTAGTAGAGTCGCTGAATTCAGTGAACTGATCTGTGGGACAGAAGAAAAAGAATGGAACAAGAGGGAGAGAAACGGAGCACAGCGGATACAGCGAGAGAGAGTGGACAACAAGAAGAGAGGGCAGCAGGCCCAGCAGCACAGTTCACACACCACGAGACGGCATCCACCACCACCATCCCCCCCAGTTCATTTCCACAACCCCAAGGAGGTGGCCGAAAGCCCCGCGGCCACCACACAACACACACGGCGCAAGCGGACCCTCATCCATCCATGACGCGGCTACAAAATTCACACTGCCATCCAGTCCTCAGTGAAACACGGAGCCCAACCCAACGCAGCCACAGGAAAAAAGACTCGGGCTGCGCACTCCCTCCCTCCTCCCTTCTGCTCATGGCCACAGAAGAGGACAACAGCCGCCACACGCAACTGCCAGCATGCATTACAAAAGAAGCATTCAAATCCACTGCAATGTGCATCTTGTGTGTGTGTGTCTGTTTGTGTGTGCCTGCAGAAACATAAAGAAAAGAAGTAGAAAAAGGGAGCAGAGTATGTGGAGAGACGCACAAACATGTACAGCAGAGTTGCATGGTGAAAACAACATGAAGAAGACTGCTCAAACTCATCACTGCACTGCAGCCCAGGCAGCGGCAACCCAGACAAAATCTATTTAAAACAAAAAAAAAAACGTTCCCCTTCGTCTTATATAAACTCCATCGCACAAAATAGTTATATTTAAAAAAATCGTCCATCACTGTCTCACCCAAATTTAAAAATAATAGAAAAATCGTCTGACTGCCGTGTGGCCACACCAAACTGTCTGTATATACATTGCCCGCAAAGAAACTTAAATATTTACATGTCTTTCAACCGTCTGGCCTCCATATATGTTCGCACATCAATTACATTTCACGGGGTCATCCGCGTGTCGCTGCTCCCCTCAGCCATTTCATCGGCGTGTGAGTGCGGCCCGCAGCGCACAGTCACTCGTGTGTGTGGGACTGAGAGAAGCAAGAAAAAACATGACGGGAGTCGCGTCACTCCATCGGGAGAGTGAGCGCAGCAAAAGAAAGAAAATCATCAGAGAGGAAAGAAATGCACACGCAAAGCAAAACCCATTAAAAACGCGGCGGCACACACCCATCCACAAATAAAAAGAAACAAAAACAAAAGAAAAGCACGGCGGCAGGGTGTGGCTGTGTGCGTGGCGCTGCGGGTGTCTGCCAGCCCTGGACGCATAAAAAACAAAACAAGAGGAAAAAAAATGTGTGCTCCGCCCCACAGGCCCTCGTCGCACGCCCACACGTCACGGTTCCCTCAGCGCGCCGTTCGTCGCCGCCCCTCCTCATGCGTGCAGCAGGCGAGGCGCACAGGGCCGTCGTCATGAGCGTGTCGGTGGGTGTGCGAGTGGAGCAGTTGGGCGGGAAACACACGGCACCCCTCACAGGAAGAGTGCGGCAACAAACAATTTAAAAAGAGGGAAGAGTAGAAAGGAAAAAGCGTCCATAGTGATTGCCCCCGAAAATCAAAAAAGAAAAAAGAGTGGAGTAAAACAGAAAAAACAAAAGAAAGAAGAACTAAACAAGAAAAAAAAAAGAAGCAGCAGAAAAAAAAAAAGAATTCAAAATACGCACAAAAACCACCAAAAAAATTGTCAGAGAAATTTTTTCCCGGGGAACTAATTCTGTGCAGGGGAGGTCGCAATTGTCCCACGCGGCAGCCAGTCACTCCTCACAGAGCGGCAAACCCCCACAGTCCCAACAGCAGGAAAAGCAGCGGCAGCACCCTCCTCTCACGCACGGTGCCGCCATCACCCGTTGTTTCTCCAACGGCAGGGATGTTCGAAACCGTCGTCCTCCCCACACTTCCCTGCGATGAATTCGCCGGCACTTGCTGTGTAGTGGCAGATGCCTCCACCGCTGTCATTTGTTCTGCTTCACTTTCTTGTTGAGGCTGCTTCGATGCCGCTTGCACTACTGGACCTTCAGAATTTTTACCTGGAGGAGATGCTTCAGCAGTGGACGCTTCTTCACTGGGTCCCTCTTCAGACGAGTGCTCCTCAGCAGGCAAATCGGCAGGGGACGCCTTTGTAAGAGCTTCCGCTCCAGGAGACAACGCCGGAGCAACCACAGACTCTTCTCCTTCCTCTCCTCGCTCGTCCCGCTTATCATCCTCCAACGCTCTCGGAATGACAATACTGCTGCCGTTGGCGGCAATGGTGCACACCTCGACGTACTTCGGGCACTTGATCTTTCCATCTTGCTCAAAACCATTCAACGTCACTGAGATTACAGAGCCCTCAGGGCAAGGCTGAAAATCACTGCTGTCACTGTAATTCACCTTCACTGTTTACCCCTCACACGACACCTGCGCGCACACTCCCTTGACGCTTTTATGTTTGCTGTTATCATTCGTCTCCACCAATTCCGCATCCAGGCACCACGAGTCCCTGCCAGTCAGCGACCCAGGGAGAGAAGTCACAGTCACGTCCGAGCACGCATTGTACTTTGTCCCAGACGATGTTTCGTGAAAGTACAAAGAAACAACAGGGCAAACGTCCTTTTCCGCAGGATACCCCTTGTTTTCAACGATGTTTGCGGTGCACGTCCCGACGTGACGGCGGTCAGAGGTGCAGCGAAGTGTCTCATTGTCATTAGCATCGCAGAACATGTGAGGATACCTGGCGGGGAGATCTGTCATTTCACTGCACTTCTTCTCCAGGAAGTCGCAGCCACTGCGGTGGCCCCAGCTCATCGGCTCCGCCATGCTCCAATTCACGCGGTAGTACCCCATATCCGCGAACACCGCCATCGTCAGAGCCGTGTAGTAGCCGGCACCGACTGTGGGAGCCATCAGCTCATCCCACGCGTGGCGTTCCTTCCAGTGAGGGATCTTTCTTGCCGATGCACCATCTTCGTCCTCCAGCTCCATTCCCTCGAGAGTCTTACAACCAAAGTGGGCTCGCGTCTTCGCCTTAACGTGATTCCCCGCCACCATCCAACGACTCCTCCCACGCACAATGTATTCAGGGTTCAACACGCCCTTTTCTTCCATATTCCTTTGGCTGAACCCAAGAGCATGTGCAAGTTCGTGTGCGGCAACGCGAACGCTCCACGCCGTGTCAGTCATGTAATTCGGATCAAAGTTCATGGCGCCAATAGAGGGACGAGAATCATCCCATGTGATACACGTGGCCGCCCAAACAGCCCTGCTTTTAGTACCTGATGGCCTAGCAGCAGCGTAGATGATAAAGTCAGCATCAGACACACCGTTTTTTATGTGCTCACTAGGAGGATTAAAGTGGTTACACGGTTCATTCAGACCCCTCGGAACCGTTATTTTATCAGCAGTGGGTTTCACAAGTAGCCGCTCAGCGTGCAGTTTGACAGCACCGGGGATAATATTTTCAGTGTACAGTTGTTTCTTTTCATTCGACAATATGTGTCTTGCTTCGCAGTCTACCTTTTCCCCCAAGACGGTTTCGCATGTTTCCCCAGCCTTTTCGCAGAACATCTTCTTCCTTTTTTTATTGCTCTCCAAATCCTCCGTGGAAACCGCAATGCGGATCGGCCTCCAGTCACTGTCGTCATCCTGTGTGGCGACGGTGTACGCCTGCATCGCGCCCTGTCCCTTGCGCGGCACCTCACGCACCACCGCAGTCGGCAGCGGGCCGCTCCTCCTCATCATCTCGTCAAACCCACAGCGGTATTGTGTGGCGGGATCAGCAGCGGCAATACGCCCAGTGGCGCAGTACATCAGCAGCAACACCACCAATGGGAGAAGCGGCGTGGCGTGGCGTGGCTGGCACATGGCTTGAGTAAATTGCATTTCTTTGTTTCGTGTGAGTAGCAGCAACAGCAGCAGCAGTGCAGCCTGGCTGTGGGAGGAGAGGCAAAAAAAAAAAAGAAGAGGGAGGAGAAACAGGAAACAGTTTAGTGCCAGTGATGCGTCAGGATGCGGCACAAACAGCGGAGTAACAGGAGACCACAGAGGCGGCCATACACACCGCGTGCGCACCGACTCCATCAAAGGGAAAAACCGTCAATCCGTCGTCGAGGAAACGTCCATCACCGTCGCACGCATTCCTCATCGGCCGCAACGCTCCCTGCACGCGGAGTGTTTGGTCTGCTCTCCTCGTGGTGTCGCAGTATTTGTGTGACCGGCCACGCAACAGCCACCACTTGCACAGCGCTCTCCTTTTCTATCCCAGCAGCTCATAGGGGTGACGCCACCGCACGGCAACCTCATTACGATGGACAGCCCTGAAGCGGGGATGCAAAGAGTCATGCGGACGGATCTTCTTTCACTGCTCTCCCCTCGGGGTACTCAATAAAAAGCGTGCCGGCGGGGCAACGATCATGACCGTTTCTTCCGCACCGCCACTGTCCAAAAGGTTACTGTGAGTCCACGGCGTGGAAGTCACCGTGTTCGCCGTTGCTCTCTCCACCGGCCCACGACCACGCCGCCCTTCCAATACGGTGGATATGAGCGTGGCCAAAGGCAACCACAAGCGCCAACACACAGGGGCCCATAGTGTCCGCAGCCACAACCTTGTGCTTGCCCTTCCAGCGGTCACGCCGCTACACAGCGTGTGCCAAATGGTGTGCGTGTGCGCATGTGCTTGTGTGTTCGTCAGCGCCTATACTTACGGAGCAGCTGTGAGGCACAAGGGAATCCAAAGAAAACAACAGCAAAAAGAAGCGGATAGCACTCACGGAAATTACTCATATCATCACACACACGCAGCCCGCGGAATGGGTGCACTCAACCACAACACAAGTAAGACAATAAAACAAAACAAAAAGAAGAAGCGTGGGAGGACCAGCGCACACACTCTCATTGCTCCCGTAAAGCAAAACACACACACAGGGAGAGAGAGAGAGAGGGAGAGGTCGCCCAGTCAAAGCAATGAAAAACAAAAAAAAACAAAAAAACAGTTACGGTGCTCCGCCCATGCAGCCAGGCAGGACGGCAGCGGTGCGTGTGGTGCAAAAGAGAGCACCAACGGGCCTGCATGGGTGTGCATGCATATATATAATGGGCACATTATGTGTGTGTTTCGTGGGATGAGGTGAGGGCGAGAGCCCATGCAAGGGGACACACACAGAGAGTGAGTGAAAGACGAGTGTGTGTGCGGGCGGTGCACGGCTCTCTCTCACTCACTCTCACGCGGCCACCACCGCAGCCGCACACGCAACAACAAGCAAAAGAGGGGAGGTGGTGTGGGAGGCCGCGGGGCTGCTGTCGCTGTCGCCATCTTTCGTCACATTTTCTCCTTGGCGTTTTTCTGTTTCTGCGGCACCCGGAGATGGAGCATTCTCGGGAGTGTCTGTTCCAGTGAATACTTCCCCCTGAAGTGGAGAATGACTGCCATTGGAAGATGACTCAGTTGCTTCTTCTTGACTGCCGGCCGATGTACTCTGTGCGGCAACCGCTATGGATGCATCGGTGCCCGTACTGTCACTCTCATCCACTGGCGTTTTTATTTCTTGTTGGGCTTCCGTATTCTGAGATTCCGTACTTGATGCTTCCGTTGGGTTCTCCTCATTGCCATTTGATTCTTTATGTTTAGTCGGTGGTGATTCTGCTGTGTTGGATTCCTCCAAATCCTGTTTTTCCATCGTTGCCTTTCCCAACTTTCCTTGACTTCCGCAATTCGACGCCTCAGCGTCGCAACCCGTTTTACTATTTTCTGAAGCAGAGGTTTGTGGCTGCTGTACATCGGGGAGTGCCTCCTGTGCCAATCCTTTGGACGGTGAGGGGTTGTGAGTCTCTGTTTCCTCTTGTTGCAGCACTTCTTCTCTGGATCCACTATGCGTATTGGATAAATCACTGCTTGTGATCACCGTGTCATCACTCTGAGAAGAAATGTCTCTAGGAGAAGAAGGGACCAGAGAATCACTTTCCCTTCCAGCAGCAGGACGAGGAGAATCGGTAGCAGGAGCAGCAGGAGGACCACCACCAGCAGCAGGACCAGGAACAGAGTCACCAGCATTAGGAACAGCAGGAACACCTGGAACAGCAGGGCCAGAAGGAGCTGCTGCACCACCTGGAACAGGAGCGGCTGCACCGGGAGAACCTCCGCCTCCACCACCAGAACCAGAGTCTGGAGGAGTAACACTTACCTGCCCAACTTCGGCTTGTATGGCAAGGATAGGCAATGCTGACCGCAAAGGCGGCGTCGGCATGTATTTATTACATCCGTTCGGCACATACGATGTATTCATACCCAACACTCCCGACGCCATGCAGCCACCCAGTGCCTTGTTGTCGAGGTCCCTCGCATAAACACCGCCGGCACCGCACCACAGCACGCAGAGGGCACACACCAGCAGCACACGGCCAGTCATCATCGCCATCATCACTCCTGTCACTTGCGTGCAGCCTTCGGCACAAACTAACTCCCCGCCACCGCACAGTAACAAATGGTAGCAGCAGCAACAAACACACAATGAGGCAGTTGGAATTGGCACGACTGCAGAACTCGCACACCGCCCCGCAAACAGAAAGCTAAAAAAAGGCAGGAAAAAACACAAAAAAACAATTTGAGTGTCCGGCAGGGCTCCCGGAAACAATGAAGAAATTTCATTCGGCAGAATTTTTATTTCATGCGCCAAGCAGCACAATCAATCGACCTTGTGTTTCTGTACATACATATTGCCTGCACCAATAAAAAGAAATTAAAGTAAAAATAAAACTGATTGTACTGCTTCACGAGCCCACACAACATCCCTCACATTTCACACGGCATCCGGCCTCTTCTTCCAATCCTCCTTTCCTGCAGTCCGTGGGACGCACAGCAGCGGAGCCGGCACCGCGTGTGGGCAACAACAAAAAAGAAACACACAAGAGAGGGAAGCACTTCGCCCATTCCAGTGTACATCAACCGAATATTAAATAATGAGGAGAAAAAAAGGGTACTTATCACTCCAGAGGAAAAAGCATCAAAAAGAACATTACAAAGAAGAAAAAAGGGAAAAACAGTAACAAAGAAGAAAAAAGGTTTAAAAAGCGATCTGTAAATCATTAAGAAAGAAGAGAAAAAACAGTGGTATGAAAAGCGCAAAGTATGCGGCAAATATCCCTCGTGGGGAGTCACAATTCCACCCTCTTTCGCTCGAAGGACTACCACAACTCCACACAGTTCCAGCAGCAGCAGCAGCAACGCCCGAGACACGCACACACGCGCAGTGCGGTCGCCAGTTGAATCGCGTGGTATCAAATTCACGTCGTCAAACAGGGCGAGGCGGCCGTCTGGACTCACGCCGCTCCAGATCGCGCAGGGTCACATTTCTTGATGCCGTTTTGGTGTTCCGGAGACGTTGTGACCATTCATTCCTCCCGCAATTCCCCCAGGAACGTGCTCGCCGCTGCCGTCAACGGCTTCACTCCTACGGGCATCCTTCGAGCCCACTGCCATCCTCAACGCGGTGGCGGACGCAGTATTCGTCACGAATGCATTCGGATCCATTTCTATGTTCCAACTCATGGCAATGCTAGGCTTCCTCTTGGGCGGTGTTGGAGCCACGTTTTCGTTCGGTTCGGTTGCAGTGCGAGGCTTTTTCCTAGACGTGTTGGTCTCCGTGTTGGATGCGGGACTCTGATCGACGGTGTTGGGCGCGTCAGCAGCGGCAGACTGTCGCGCACCCTCGTTTTGACGTGACGGCTCGGCACTGACTTGCGGCGCCGTTGCCTCACCGGATTTTCTCTCATCCTTCCCTTCACGGGGCGGTGGTGGGTGGCAGATGCCCGTCTGGTCAGCATCGCTGCTCCGGGCAAGCGCAGGAATAGTTCCGTCGGAAGAAAATTGACGCCACCACAATTCGTAAAGGCCGGCGTATTCATGTGTCGTCACATTCATCGTGAAGGCAACGGTGACCCCTTCCCCTTTCGTTGCACAGCTGGCAGCACAGTTGTTAGATGTGTACACCGCATTGGCCACATGACACACAGTACCCAGCTCACCATTTCGGCTATGCATGCGCACATCAAAGCCACTGAACGTATAATTCTCATACTGAGCCTCAGCACCGGCAGCAGAACACTTCGTCCACGCCCACACACCCCCACGCACGCGATAGCTCAGGCTGCCGTCACTCTGAGGACACGACACATCCACCGGCACAACCACCGTATCCGCATCACCAGATACATGTCCAGGACTCCCAGCCGCCGTAACGCACACGGACGAGCAGCAGCAGCACAAGAGCCCAAGGAACAACACGGCGCACACCGCACGGCGCCGCACCGTCACCATCGTCATCATCATCACCCGTAGTATATTTGCTGAATTCAGTGAACTGATCTGTGGGACAGAAGAAAAAGAATGGAACAAGAGGGAGAGAAACAGAGCACAGCGGATACAGCGAGAGAGAGTGGACAAAATGAAGAGAGGGCAGCAGGCCCAGCAGCACAGTTCACACACCACGAGACGGCATCCACCACCACCATCTCCCCCCAGTTCATTTCCACAACCCCAAGGAGGTGGCCGAAAGCCCCGCGGCCACCACACAACACACACGGCGCAAGCGGACCCTCAGTTAGTAATGACACGGCTACAAAATTCACACTGCCATCCAGTCCTCAGTGAAACACGGAGCCCAACCCAACGCAGCCACAGGAAAAAGGACTCCGGCTACGCACTCCCTCCCTCCTCCCTTCTGCTCATGGCCACGGAAGAGGACAACAGCCGCCACACGCAACTTCCAGCATGCACTACAAAAGAAGCATTCAAATCCACTGCAACGTGCATCTTGTGTGTGTTTGTCTGGTTGTGTGTGCCTGCAGAAACATAAAGAAAAGAAGTAGAAAAAGGGAGCAGAGCATGTGAAGAGACGCACAAACATGTACGGCAGAGTTGCATGGTGAAAACAACATGAAGAAGACTGCTCAAACTCATCACTGCACTGCAGCCCAGGCAGCGGCAACCCAGACAAAATTTATTTAAAACAAAAAAAAACTTTCCCCCTCATCTTATATAAACTCCATCGCACAAAATAGTTATATTTAAAAAAATCGTCCATCACTGCTTCACCCAAATTTAAAAATAATAAAAAAATCGTCTGACTGCCGTGTGGCCACACCAAACTGTCTGTATATACATTGCCCGCAAAGAAACTTAAATATTTACATGTCTTTCAACCGTCTGGCCTCCATATATGTTCGCACATCAATTACATTTCATGGGGTCATCCGCGTGTCGCTGCTCCCCTCAGCCCTTTCATCGGCGTGTGAGTGCGGCCCGCAGCGCACAGTCACTCGTGTGTGTAGGACTGAGAGAAGCAAGAAAAAACATGACGGGAGTCGCGTCACTCCATCGGGAGAGTGAGCGCAGCAAAAGAAAGAAAATCATCAGAGGGGAAAGAAATGCACACGCAAAGCAGAACCCATTAAAAACGCGGCGGCACACACCCATCCACAAAGAAAAAGAAACAAAAACAAAAGAAAAGCACGGCGGCAGGGTGTGGCTGTGTGCGTGGCGCTGCGAGTGTCTGCCAGCCCTGGCAGCAATAAAACAAAACAAGAGGGAAAGAAATGTGTGCTCCGCCCCACAGGCCCTCGTCGCACGCCCACACGTCACGGCTCCCTCAGCGCGCCGTTCGTCGCCGCCCCTCCTCATGCGTGCAGCAGGCGAGGCGCACAGGGCCGCCGTCATGAGCGTGTCGGTGGGTGTGCGAGTGGAGCAGTTGGGCGGGAAACACACGGCACCCCTCACAGGAAGAGTGCGGCAACAAACAATTTAAAAAGAGGGAAGAGTAGAAAGGAAAAAGCGTCCATAGTGATTGCCCCCCAAAATCAAAAAAGAAGGAAGAGTGGAGTAAAACAGAAAAAACAAAAGAAAAAAAAAACAAAAAAAGAAAAAAAAGAAGCAGCAGAAAAAAAAAAAGAATTCAAAATACGCACAAAAAACACCAAAAAAATTGTCAGAGAAAATTTTTCCCGGGGAACTAATTCTGTGCAGGGGAGGTCGCAATTGTCCCACGCGGCAGCCAGTCACTCCTCACAGAGCGGCAAACCCCCACAGTCCCAACAGCAGGAAAAGCAGCGGCACCGCCCTGCTCTCACACACAGTGCCGCCATCACCCGTTGTTTCTCCAACGGCAGGGATGTTCGAAACCGTCGCCCTCCCCACACTTCCCTGCGATGAATTCGCCGGCACTTGCTGTGTAGTGCCAGATGCCTCCACCGCTGTCATTTGTTCTGCTTCACTTTCTTGTTGAGGCTGCTTCGATGCCGCTTGCACTACTGGACCTTCAGAATTTTTACCTGGAGGAGATGCTTCTGCAATGGACGCTTCTGCAGTGGACGCCTCAGCAATGGACGCTTCAGTAGTGGACGCTTCTGCAGTGGACGCTTCTGCAATGGACGCTTCAGCAATGGACGCTTCAGTAGTGGACGCTTCTGCAGTGGACGCTTCTGCAATGGACGCTTCTGCAATGGACGCTTCAGCAGTGGACGCTTCTTCACTGGGTCTCTCTTCAGACGAGTGCTCCTCAGCAGGCAAATCGGCAGGGGACGCCTTTGTACGAGCTTCCGCTCCAGGAGACAACGCCGGAGCAACCACAGCCGCTTCTCCTTCTTCTCCTCGCTCCTCTCGCTTATCATCCTCCAACGCTCTCGGAATGACAATACTGCTGCCGTTGGCGGCAATGGTGCACACCTCGCCGTACGTGGGGCACTTGATCTTCCCATCTTGCTTAGAACCATTCAATGTCACTGAGATTTGAGTGTCCTCGGGGCAAGGCTGAAAATCACTGCTGCCGAGGTACTTCACCTTCACTGTCCCCCCCTCACACGACACCTGCGCGCAGACTCCCCTGACGCTTTTATGTTTGCTGTTATCATTCGTCTCCACCAATTCCGCATCCAGGCACCACGAGTCCCTGCCAGTCAGCGACCCAGGGAGAGAAGTCACAGTCACGTCCGAGCACGCATTGTACTTTGTCCCAGACGATGTTTCGTGAAAGTACGAAGAAACAACAGGGCAAACGTCCTTTTCCGCAGGATACCCCTTGTTTTCAACGATGTTTGCGGTGCACGTCCCGACGTGACGGCGGTCAGAGGTGCAGCGAAGTGTCTCATTGTCAGTAGCATCGCAGAACATGTGAGGATACCTGGCGGGGAGATCTGTCATTTCACTGCACTTCTTCTCCAGGAAGTCGCAGCCACTGCGGTGGCCCCAGCTCATCGGCTCCGCCATGCTCCAATTCACGCGGTAGTACCCCATATCCGCGAACACCGCCATCGTCAGAGCCGTGTAGTAGCCGGCACCGACTGTGGGAGCCATCAGCTCGTCCCGCGCGTGGCGTTCCTTCCAGTGAGGGATCTTTCTTGCCGATGCACCATCTTCGTCCTCCAGCTCCATTCCCTCGAGAGTTTTACAACCAAAGTGGGCTCGCGTCTTCGCCTTAACGTGATTCCCCGCCACCATCCAACGACTCCTCCCACGCACAATGTATTCGGAGTTCAACACGCCCTTTTCTTCCATATTCCTTTGGCTGAACCCAAGAGCATGTGCAAGTTCGTGTGCGGCAACGCGAACGCTCCACGCCGTGTCAGTCATGTAATTTGGATCAAAGTTCATGGCGCCAATAGAGGGACGAGAATCATCCCATGTGATACACGTGGCCGCCCAAACAGCCCTGCTTTTAGTACCTGATGGCCTAGCAGCAGCGTAGATGATAAAGTCAGCATCAGGCACACCGTCTCTTATGTGCTCACTAGGAGGATTAAAGTGGTTACACGGTTCATTCAGAGTCCTCGGAACCGTTATTTTATCAGCAGTGGGTTTCACAAGTAGCCGCTCAGCGTGCAGTTTGACAGCACCGGGGATAATATTTTCAGTGTACAATTGTTTCTTTTCCTGCGAAAATATGTCTCTTGCTTCGCAGTCTACCTTTTCCCCCAAGACGGTTTCGCATGTTTCCCCAGCCTTTTCGCAGAACGTCTTCTTTTTATTACGTTTCTTCTCCAAATCCTCCGTGGAAACCGCAATGCGGATCGGCCTCCAGTCACTGTCGTCATCCTGTGTGGCGACGGTGTACGCCTGCATCGCGCCCTGTCCCTTGCGCGGCACCTCACGCACCACCGCAGTCGGCAGCGGGCCGCTCCTCATCATCTCGTCAAACCCACAGCGGTATTGTGTGGCGGGATCAGCAGCGGCAATACGCCCAGTGGCGCAGTACATCAGCAGCAACACCACCAATGGGAGAAGCGGCGTGGCGTGGCGTGGCTGGCACATGGCTTGAGTAAATTGCATTTCTTTGTTTCGTGTGAGTAGCAGCAGCAGCAGCAGCAGTGCAGCCTGGCTGTGGGAGGAGAGGCAAAAAAAAAAAAGAAGAGGGAGGAGAAACAGGAAACAGTTTAGTGCCAGTGATGCGTCAGGATGCGGCACAAACAGCGGAGTAACAGGGGACCACAGAGGCGGCCATACACACCGCGTGCGCACCGACTCCATCAAAGGGAAAAACCGTCAATCCGTCGTCGAGGAAACGTTCATCACCGTCGCACGCATTCCTCATCGGCCGCAACGCTCCCTGCACGCGGAGTGTTTGGTCTGCTCTCCTCGTGGTGTCGCAGTATTTGTGTGACCGGCCACGCAACAGCCACCACTTGCACAGCGCTCTCCTTTTCTATCCCAGCAGCTCATGGGGGTGACGCCACCGCACGGCAACCTCATCACGATGGGCAGCCCTGAAGCGGGAATGGGAAGACTCATGCGTGCAAATATATTTTTACTGTTTCTCTCGGGATGCTCGAAAACAAGCGTAACGGCGTTGCAACGATCATTGTGACCGTTTCTTCCGCACCGCCACTGTCCAAAAGGTTACTGTGAGTCCACGGCGTGGAATTCACCGTGTTCGCCGCTGCTCTCTCCACCGGCCCACGACCACGCCGGCCCTTTCAACACGGTGGATATGAGCGTGGCCAAAGGCAACCACAAGCGCCAACACACAGGGGCCCATAGTGTCCGCAGCCACAACCTTGTGCTTGCCCTTCCAGCGGCCTCGCCGCTACACAGCGTGTGCCACATGGTGTGCGTGTGCGCATGTGCTTGTGTGTTCGTCAGCGCCTATAATTACAAAGCAGCTGTGAGGCACAAGGAAATCCAAAGAAAACAACAGCAAAAAGAAGCGGATAGCACTCACGGAAATTACTCATATCATCACACACACGTAGCCCGCGGAATGGGTGCTCTCAACCACAAAACAATGAAAAACAAAACAAAAAGCCGAAGCGTGGGACGACCAGCACACACACTCTCATTGCTCCCGTAAAGCAAAACACACACACAGGGAGAGAGAGAGAGAGAGAGAGAGGTCGCCCACTCAAAGCAATGGAAAACAAAACAGAAACAGTTACGGTGCTCCGCCCATGCAGTCAGGCAGGACGGCAGCGGTGCGTGTGGTGCAAAAGAGAGCACCAACGGGCCTGCATGGGTGTGCATGCATATATACAATGGGCACATTATGTGTGTGCTTCGTGGGATGAGGTGAGGGCGAGAGTCCATGCAAGGGGACACACACAGAGACAAGGACGAGTGTGTGTGCGGGCGGTGCATGGCTCTCTCTCACTCACTCTCACGCGGCCACCACAGCAGCCGCACACGCAACAAGAAGAAGCAAAAGAGGGGAGGTGGTGTGGGAAGCCGCGGTGCTGCTGTCGCTGTCGCCATCTTTCGTCACATTTTCTCCTTGGCGTTTTTCTGTTTCTGCGGCACCCGGAGATGGAGCATTCTCGGGAGTGTCTGTTCCAGTGAATACTTCCCCCTGAAGTGGAGAATGACTGCCATTGGAAGATGACTCAGTTGCTTCTTCTTGACTGCCGGCCGATGTACTCTGTGCGGCAACCGCTATGGATGCATCGGTGCCCGTACTGTCACTCTCATCCACTGGCGTTTTTATTTCTTGTTGGGTTTCCGTATTCTGAGATTCCGTACTTGATGCTTCTGTTGGGTTCTCCTCATTGCCATTTGATTCTTTATGTTTAGTCGGTGGTGATTCTTGTGTTTTGGATTCCTCCAAATCCTGTTTTTCCATCGTTGCCTTTCCCAACTTTCCTTGACTTCCGCAATTCGACGCCTCAGCGTCGCAACCCGTTTTACTATTTTCTGAAGCAGAGGTTTGTGGCTGCTGTACATCGGGGAGTGCCTCCTGTTTCAATCCTTTGGACGGTGAGGGGTTGTGAGTCTCTGTTTCCTCTTGTTGCAGCACTTCTTCTCTGGATCCACTATGCGTATTGGATAAATCACTGCTTGTGATCACCGCGTCATCACTCTGAGAATGAAGATCTCCAGCAGCAGGACGAGGAGAATCACCTTCACTTCCAGAAGAGTCACCAGCATTAGGAACGGCAGGAACACCTGGAACAGCAGGGCCAGAAGGAGCTGCTGCACCACCTGGAACAGGAGGAGCACCGGGAGAACCTCCGCCTCCACCACCAGAACCAGAGTCTGGAGGAGTAACACTTACCTGCCCAACTTCGGCTTGTATGGCAGGGATAGGCAATGCTGACCGCAAAGGCGGCGTCGGCATGTATTTATTACATCCGTTCGGCACATACGATGCATTCATACCCAACACTCCCGACGCCATGCAGCCACCCAGTGCCTTGTTGTCGAGGTCCCTCGCATAAACACCGCCGGCACCGCACCACAGCACGCAGAGGGCACACACCAGCAGCACACGGCCAGTCATCATCGCCATCATCACTCCTGTCACTTGCGTGCAGCCTTCAGCAAAAACTAACTCCCCGCCACCGCACAGTAACAAATGGTAGCAGCAGCAACAAACACACAATGAGGCAGTTGGAATTGGTACGACTGCAGAACTCGCACACCGCCCCGCAAACAGAAAGCTAAAAAGGCAGGAAAAAAACAAAAAACAATTTGAGTGTCCGGCAGGGCTCCCGGAAACAATGAAGAAATTTCATTCGGCAGAATTTTTATTTCATGCGCCAAGCAGCACAATAAAACGACCTTGTGTTTCTGTACATACATATTGCCTGCACCAATAAAAAGGAATTAAAGTAAAAATAAAAACTGATTGTACTGCTTCACGAGCCCACACAACATCCCTCACATTTCATGCGGCATCCGGCCTCTTCTTCCAATCCTCCTTTCCTGCAGTCCGTGGGACGCACAGCAGCGGAGCCGGCACCGCGTGTGGGCAACAACAAAAAAGAAACACACAAGAGAGGGAAGCACTTCGCCCATTCCAGTGTACATCAACCGAACATTAAATAATGAGGAGAAAAAAAGGGTACTTATTACTCCAGAGGAAAAAGCATCAAAAAGAACATTACAAAGAAGAAAAAAGGGAAAAACAGTAACAAAGAAGAAAAAAGGTTTAAAAAGCGATCTGTAAATCATTAAGAAAGAAGAGAAAAAACAGTGGTATGAAAAGCGCAAAGTATGTGGCAAATATCCCCCGTGGGGAGTCACAATTCCACCCTCTTTCGCTCGAAGGACTACCACAACTCCACACAGTTCCAGCAGCAGCAGCAGCAACGCCCGAGACACGCACACACGCGCAGTGCGGTCGCCAGTTGAATCGCGTGGTATCAAATTCACGTCGTCAAACAGGGCGAGGCGGCCGTCTGGACTCACGCCGCTCCAGATCGCGCAGGGTCACATTTCTTGATGCCGTTTTGGTGTTCCGGAGACGTTGTGACCATTCATTCCTCCCGCAATTTCCCCAGGAACGTGCTCGCCGCTGCCGTCAACGGCTTCACTCTTACGGGCATCCTTCGAGCCCACTGCCATCCTCAACGCGGTGGCGGACGCAGTATTCGTCACGAATGCATTCGGATCCATTTCTATGTTCCAACTCATGGCAATGCTAGGCTTCCTCTTGGGCGGTGTTGGAGCCACGTTTTCGTTCGGTTCGGTTGCAGTGCGAGGCTTTTTCCTAGACGTGTTGGTCTCCGTGTTGGATGCGGGACTCTGATCGACGGTGTTGGGCGCGTCAGCAGCGGCAGACTGTCGCGCACCCTCGTTTTGACGTGACGGCTCGGCACTGACTTGCGGCGCCGTTGCCTCACCGGATTTTCTCTTATCCTTCCCTTCACGGGGCGGTGGTGGGTGGCAGATGCCCGTCTGGTCAGCATCGCTGCTCCGGGCAAGCGCAGGAATAGTTCCGTCGGAAGAAAATTGACGCCACCACAATTCGTAAAGGCCGGCGTATTCATGTGTCGTCACATTCATCGTGAAGGCAACGGTGACCCCTTCCCCTTTCGTTGCACAGCTGGCAGCACAGTTGTTAGATGTGTACACCGCATTGGCCACATGACACACAGTACCCAGCTCACCATTTCGGCTATGCATGCGCACATCAAAGCCACTGAACGCATAATTCTCATACTGAGCCTCAGCACCGGCAGCAGAACACTTCGTCCACGCCCACACACCCCCACGCACGCGATAGCTCAGGCTGCCGTCACTCTGAGGACACGACACATCCACCGGCACAAACACCGTATCCGCATCACCAGATACATGTCCAGGACTCCCAGCCGCCGTAACGCACACGGACGAGCAGCAGCAGCACAAGAGCCCAAGGAACAACACGGCGCACACCGCACGGCGCCGCACCGTCACCATCGTCATCATCATCATCACCCGTGGTATAGTTGCTGAATTCAGTAAACTGATCTGTGGGACAGAAGAAAAAGAATGGAACAAGAGGGAGAGAAACGGAGCACAGCGGATACAGCGAGAGAGAGTAGACAACATGAAGAGAGGGCAGCAGGCCCAGCAGCACAGTTCACACACCACGAGACGGCACCCACCACCACCATCTCCCCCCAGTTCATTTCCACAACCCCAAGGAGGTGGCCGAAAGCCCCGCGGCCACCACACAACACACACGGCGCAAGCGGACCCTCAGTTAGTAATGACACGGCTACAAAATTCACACTGCCATCCAGTCCTCAGTGAAACACGGAGCCCAACCCAACGCAGCCACAGGAAAAAGGACTCGGGCTACGCACTCCCTCCCTCCTCCCTTCTGCTCATGGCCACGGAAGAGGACAACAGCCGCCACACGCAACTGCCGGCATGCACTACAAAAGAAGCATCCAAATCCACTGCAACGTGCATCTTGTGTGTGTGTGTCTGGTTGTGTGTGCCTGCAGAAACATAAAGAAAAGAAGTAGAAAAAGGGAGCAGAGTATGTGGAGAGACGCACAAACATGTACGGCAGAGTTGCATGGTGAAAACAACATGAAGAAGACTGCTCAAACTCATCACTGCACTGCAGCCCAGGCAGCGGCAACCCAGACAAAATTTATTTAAAACAAAAAAAAAAAACCTTCCCCCTCATCTTATATAAACTCCATCGCACAAAATAGTTATATTTAAAAAAATCGTCCATCACTGCTTCACCCAAATTTAAAAATAATAAAAAAATCGTCTGACTGCCGTGTGGCCACACCAAGCTGTCTGTATATGCATTGCCCGCAAAGAAACTTAAATATTTACATGTCTTTCAACCGTCTGGCCTCCATATATGCTCGCACATCAATTACATTTCATGGGGTCATCCGCGTGTCGCTGCTCCCCTCAGCCCTTTCATCGGTGTGTGAGTGCGGCCCGCAGCGCACAGTCACTCGTGTGTGTGGGACTGAGAGAAGCAAGAAAAAACATGGCGGGAGTCGCGTCACTCCATCGGGAGAGTGAGCGCAGCAAAAGAAAGAAAATCATCAGAGGGGAAAGAAATGCACACGCAAAGCAAAACCCATTAAAAACGCGGCGGCACACATCCATCCACAAAGAAAAAGAAACAAAAACAAAAGAAAAGCACGGCGGCAGGGTGTGGCTGTGTGCGTGGCGCTGCGGGTGTCTGCCAGCCCTGGACGCATAAAAAACAAAACAAGAGGAAAAGAAATGTGTGCTCCGCCCCACAGGCCCTCGTCGCACGCCCACACGTCACGGCTCCCTCAACGCGCCGTTCGTCGCCGCCCCTCCTCATGCGTGCAGCAGGCGAGGCGCACAGGGCCGTCGTCATGAGCGTGTCGGTGGGTGTGCGAGTGGAGCAGTTGGGCGGGAAACACACGGCACCCCTCACAGGAAGAGTGCGGCAACAAACAATTTAAAAAGAGGGAAGAGTAGAAAGGAAAAAGCGTCCATAGTGATTGCCCCCCAAAATCAAAAAAGAAGGAAGAGTGGAGCAAAACAGAAAAAACAAAAGAAAAAAAAAACAAAAAAAGAAAAAAAAGAAGCAGCAGAAAAAAAAAAAGAATTCAAAATACGCACAAAAAACACCAAAAAAATTGTCAGAGAAAATTTTTCCCGGGGAACTAATTCTGTGCAGGGGAGGTCGCAATTGTCCCACGCGGCAGCCAGTCACTCCTCACAGAGCGGCAAACCCCCACAGTCCCAACAGCAGGAAAAGCAGCGGCAGCACCCTCCTCTCACGCACGGTGCCGCCATCACCCGTTGTTTCTCCAACGGCAGGGATGTTCGAAACCGTCGCCCTCCCCACACTTCCCTGCGATGAATTCGCCGGCACTTGCTGTGTAGTGGCAGATGCCTCCACCGCTGTCATTTGTTCTGCTTCACTTTCTTGTTGAGGCTGCTTCGATGCCGCTTGCACTACTGGAGCTTCAGAATTTTTACCTGGAGGAGACGCCTCAGCAATGGACGCTTCAGCAGTGGACGCTTCAGCAATGGACGCTTCTTCACTGGGTCCCTCTTCAGACGAGTGCTCCTCAGCAGGCAAATCGGCAGGGGACGCCTTTGTAAGAGCTTCCGCTCCAGGAGACAACGCCGGAGCAGCCACAGACTCTTCTCCTTCCTCTCCTCGCTCGTCCCGCTTATCATCCTCCAATACGCTCGGAATGACAATACTGCTGCCGTTGGCGGCAATGGTGCACACCTCGCCGTACATGGGGCACTTGATCTTTCCACCTTGCTCAAAACCATTCAACGTCACTGAGATTACAGAGCCCTCAGGGCAAGGCTCAAAATCATTGCTGCCACTGTACTTCACCTTCACTGTTCCCCCCTCACACAGCACCTGCGCGCACACTCCCTTGACGCTTTTATGGCCATTACCGTCCTTCGTCTCCACCAATTCCGCATCCAGGCACCACGAGTCCCTGCCAGTCAGCGACCCAGGGAGAGAAGTCACAGTCACGTCCGAGCACGCATTGTACTTTGTCCCAGACGATGTTTCGTGAAAGTACGAAGAAACAACAGGGCAAACGTCCTTTTCCGCAGGATACCCCTTGTTTTCAACGATGTTTGCGGTGCACGTCCCGACGTGACGGCGGTCAGAGGTGCAGCGAAGTGTCTCATTGTCATTAGCATCGCAGAACATGTGAGGATACCTGGCGGGGAGATCTGTCATTTCACTGCACTTCTTCTCCAGGAAGTCGCAGCCACTGCGGTGGCCCCAGCTCATCGGCTCCGCCATGCTCCAATTCACGCGGTAGTACCCCATATCCGCGAACACCGCCATCGTCAGAGCCGTGTAGTAGCCGGCACCGACTGTGGGAGCCATCAGCTCGTCCCGCGCGTGGCGTTCCTTCCAGTGAGGGATCTTTCTTGCCGATGCACCATCTTCGTCCTCCAGCTCCATTCCCTCGAGAGTCTTACAACCAAAGTGGGCTCGCGTCTTCGCCTTAACGTGATTCCCCGCCACCATCCAACGACTCCTCCCACGCACAATGTATTCAGAGTTCAACATGCCCTTTTCTTCCATATTCCTTTGGCTGAACCCAAGAGCATGTGCAAGTTCGTGTGCGGCAACGCGAACGCTCCACGCCGTGTCAGTCATGTAATTTGGATCAAAGTTCATGGCGCCAATAGAGGGACGAGAATCATCCCATGTGATACACGTGGCCGCCCAAACAGCCCTGCTTTTAGTACCTGATGGCCTAGCAGCGGCGTAGATGATAAAGTCAGCATCAGGCACACCGTCTCTTATGTGCTCACTAGGAGGATTAAAGTGGTTACACGGTTCATTCAGACCCCTCGGAACCGTTATTTTATCAGCAGTGGGTTTCACAAGTAGCCGCTCAGCGTGCAGTTTGACAGCACCGGGGATAATCTTTTGAGTGTACAATTGTTTCTTTTCCTGCGAAAATATGTCTCTTGCTTCGCAGTCTACCTTTTCCCCCAAGACGGTTTCGCATATTTCCCCAGCCTTTTCGCAGAACATCTTCTTCCTTTTTTTATTGCTCTCCAAATCCTCCGTGGAAACCGCAATGCGGATCGGCCTCCAGTCACTGTCGTCATCCTGTGTGGCGACGGTGTACGCCTGCATCGCGCCCTGTCCCTTGCGCGGCACCTCACGCACCACCGCAGTCGGCAGCGGGCCGCTCCTCCTCATCATCTCGTCAAACCCACAGCGGTATTGTGTGGCGGGATCAGCAGCGGCAATACGCCCAGTGGCGCAGTACATCAGCAGCAACACCACCAATGGGAGAAGCGGCGTGGCGTGGCGTGGCTGGCACATGGCTTGAGTAAATTGCATTTCTTTGTTTCGTGTGAGTAGCAGCAGCAGCAGCAGCAGTGCAGCCTGGCTGCGGGAGGAGAGAAGCAAAAAAAAAAAAAAAAAGAAGAGGGAGTAGAAACAGGAAACACTTTAGTGCCAGTGATGCGTCAGGATGCGGCACAAGCAGCGGAGTAACAGGGGACGCCACTGAGGCGGCCATACACACCGCGTGCGCACCGACTCCATCAAAGGGAAAAACCGTCAATCCGTCGTCGAGGAAACGTTCATCACCGTCGCACGCATTCCTCATCGGCCGCAACGCTCCCTGCACGCGGAGTGTTTGGTCTGCTCTCCTCGTGGTGTCGCAGTATTTGTGTGACCGGCCACGCAACAGCCACCACTTGCACAGCGCTCTCCCTTTCTATCCCAGCAGCTCATAGGGGTAACGCCACCGCACGTCAACCTCATTACGATGGGCAGCCCTGAAGCGGGAATGGGAAGACTCATGCGTGCAAATATATTTTTACTGTTTCTCTCGGGATGCTCAAAAACAAGCGTGACGACGGGGCAACGATCATGACCGTTTCTTCCGCACCGCCACTGTCCAAAAGGTTACTGTGAGTCCACGGCGTGGAATTCACCGTGTTCGCCGCTGATCTCTCCACCGGCCCACGACCACGCCGGCCCTTTCAACACGGTGGATATGAGCGTGGCCAAAGGCAACCACAAGCGCCAACACACAGGGGCCCATAGTGTCCGCAGCCACAACCTTGTGCTTGCCCTTCCAGCGGCCTCGCCGCTACACAGCGTGTGCCACATGGTGTGCGTGTGCGCATGTGCTTGTGTGTTCGTCAGCGCCTATAATTACAAAGCAGCTGTGAGGCACAAGGAAATCCAAAGAAAACAACAGCAAAAAGAAGCGGATGGCACACGCAAATTACTCATATCATCACACACACGCAGCCCGCGGAATGGCTGCACTCAACCACAACACAAGCAGAGTACCACAAAAACACACACACACATGACGGAAGCCAAAGCGTGGGACGACCAGCGCACACACTCTCATTGCTCCCGTAAAGCAAAACACACACACAGGGAGAGAGAGAGAGGTCGCCCACTCAAAGCAATGGAAAACAAAACAGAAACAGTTACGGTGCTCCGCCCATGCAGCCAGGCAGGACGGCAGCGGTGCGTGTCGTGCAAAAGAGAGCACCAACGGGCATGCATGGGTGTGCATGCATATATACAATGGGCACATTATGTGTGTGCTTCGTGGGGTGGGGTGAGGGCGAGGGTCCATGCAAGGGGACACACACAGAGAGTGAGTGAAAGACGAGTGTGTGTGCGGGCGGTGCACGGCTCTCTCTCACTCACTCTCACGCGGCCACCACAGCAGCCGCACACGCAAGAAGAAGCAAAAGAGGGGAGGTGGTGTGGGAGGCCGCGGGGCTGCTGTCGCTGTCGCCATCTTTCGTCACATTTTCTCCTTGGCGTTTTTCTGTTTCTGCGGCACCCGGAGATGGAGCATTCTCGGGAGTGTCCGTTCCAGTGAATACTTCCCCCTGAAGTGGAGAATGACTGCCATTGGAAGATGACTCAGTTGCTTCTTCTTGACTGCCGGCCGATGTACTCTGTGCGGCAACCGCTATGGATGCATCGGTGCCCGTACTGTCACTCTCATCCACTGGCGGTTTTATTTCTTGTTGGGTTTCCGTATTCTGAGATTCCGTACTTGATGCTTCTGTTGGGTTCTCCTCATTGCCATTTGATTCTTTATGTTGAGTCGGTGGTGATTCTTGTGTTTTGGGTGCCTCCGAGTCCTCTTTTTCCGCTTTTGCCTTTTCCAACTTTCCTTCACTTCCGCAATTCGACGCCTCAGCGTCGCAACCCGTATTACTATTTTCTGAAGCAGAGGTTTGTGGCTGCTGTACATCGGGGAGTGCCTCCTGTGTCCGTTCTTTGGACGGTGAGGGGTTGTGAGTCTCTGTTTCCTCTTGTTGCAGCACCTCTTCTTGGGATCCACTATGCGTATTGGATAAATCACTGCTTTTCATCACCGTGTCATCACTCTAAGAAAAATCTCTAGGAGAAGAAGGGACCAGAGAATCACCTTCACTTCCAGAAGAGTCACCAGCACCAGCAGCGGGAACACGAGAAACATCACCACCTGGAACAGGAGGAGCACCGGGAGAACCTCCGCCTCCACCACCAGAACCAGAACCTGGAGGAGTAACACTTACCTGCCCAACTTCGGCTTGTATGGCAGGGATAGGCAATGCTGACCGCAAAGGCGGCGTCGGCATGTATTTATTACATCCGTTCGGCACATACGATGTATTCATACCCAACACTCCCGACACCATGCAGCCACCCAGTGCCTTGTTGTCGAGGTCCCTCGCATAAACACCGCCGGCACCGCACCACAGCACGCAGAGGGCACACACCAGCAGCACACGGCCAGTCATCATCGCCATCATCACTCCCGTCACTTACGTGTGGCCTTCAGCACAAACTAACTCCCCGCCACCGCACAGTAACAAATGGTAGCAGCAGCAAAAAACACACAATGAGGCAGTTGGAATTGGTACGACTGCAGAACTCGCACACCGCCCCGCAAACAGAAAGCTAAAAAGGCAGGAAAAAAACAAAAAACAATTTGAGTGTCCGGCAGGGCTCCCGGAAACAATGAAGAAATTTCATTCGGCAGAATTTTTATTTCATGCGCCAAGCAGCACAATCAATCGACCTTGTGTTTCTGTACATACATATTGCCTGCACCAATAAAAAGAAATTAAAGTAAAAATAAAAACTGATTGTACTGCTTCACGAGCCCACAAAACATCCCTCTCATTTCACACGGCATCCGGCCTCTTCTTCCAATCCTCCTTTCCTGCAGTCCGTGGGACGCACAGCAGCGGAGCCGGCACCGCGTGTGGGCAACAACAAAAAAGAAACACACAAGAGAGGGAAACACTTCGCCCATTCCAGTGTACATCAACCGAATATTAAATAATGAGGAGAAAAAAAGGGTACTTATCACTCCAGAGGAAAAAGCATCAAAAAGAACATTACAAAGAAGAAAAAAGGTTTAAAAAGCGATCTGTAAATCATTAAGAAAGAAGAGAAAAAACAGTGGTATGAAAAGCGCAAAGTATGCGGCAAATATCCCCCGTGGGAAGTCACAATTCCACCCTCTTTCGCTCGAAAGACTACCACAACTCCACACAGTTCCAGCAGCAGCAGCAGCAACAGCGCCAGAGACACGCACACACGCGCAGTGCGGTCGCCAGTTGAATCGCGTGGTATCAAATTCACGTCGTCAAACAGGGCGAGGCGGCCGTCTGGACTCACGCCGCTCCAGATCGCGCAAGGTCACATTTCTTGATGCCGTTTTGGTGTTCCGGGGACGTTGTGACCATTCATTCCTCCCGCAATTTCCCCAGGAACGTGCTCGCCGCTGCCGTCAACGGCTTCACTCTTATGGGCATCCTTCGAGCCCACTGCCATCCTCAACGCGGTGGCGGGCGCAGTGTTCGTCACGAATGCATTCGGATCCATTTCTATGTTCCGACTCATGGCAATGCTAGGCTTCCTCTTGGGTGGTGTTGGAGCCACGTTTTCGTTCGGATCGGTTGCAGTGCGAGGCTTTTTCCTAGACGTGTTGCTCTCCGTGTTGGATGCGGGACTCTGATCGACGGTGTTGGGTGCGTCAGCAGCGGAAGACTGTCGCGCACCCTCGTTTTGACGTGACGGCTCGGCACTGACTTGCGGCGCCGTTGTCCCACCGGATTTTCTCTCATCCTTCCCTTCACGGGGCGGTGGTGGGTGGCAGATGCCCGTCTGGTCAGCATCGCTGCTCCGGGCAAGCGCAGGAATAGTTCCGTCGGAAGAAAATTGACGCCACCACAATTCGTAAAGGCCGGCGTATTCATGTGTCGTCACATTCATCGTGAAGGCAACGGTGACCCCTTCCCCTTTCGTTGCACAGCTGGCAGCACAGTTGTTAGATGTGTACACCGCATTGGCCACATGACACACAGTACCCAGCTCACCATTTCGGCTATGCATGCGCACATCAAAGCCACTGAACGTATAATTCTCATACTGAGCCTCAGCACCGGCAGCAGAACACTTCGTCCACGCCCACACACCCCCACGCACGCGATAGCTCAGGCTGCCGTCACTCTGAGGACACGACACATCCACCGGCACAACCACCGTATCCGCATCACCAGATACATGTCCAGGACTCCCAGCCGCCGTAACGCACACGGACGAGCAGCAGCAGCACAAGAGCCCAAGGAACAACACGGCGCACACCGCACGGCGCCGCACCGTCACCATCGTCATCATCATCACCCGTAGTATATTTGCTGAATTCAGTGAACTGATCTGTGGGACAGAAGAAAAAGAATGGAACAAGAGGGAGAGAAACAGAGCACAGCGGATACAGCGAGAGAGAGTGGACAAAATGAAGAGAGGGCAGCAGGCCCAGCAGCACAGTTCACACACCACGAGACGGCATCCACCACCACCATCTCCCCCCAGTTCATTTCCACAACCCCAAGGAGGTGGCCGAAAGCCCCGCGGCCACCACACAACACACACGGCGCAAGCGGACCCTCAGTTAGTAATGACACGGCTACAAAATTCACACTGCCATCCAGTCCTCAGTGAAACACGGAGCCCAACCCAACGCAGCCACAGGAAAAAGGACTCCGGCTACGCACTCCCTCCCTCCTCCCTTCTGCTCATGGCCACGGAAGAGGACAACAGCCGCCACACGCAACTGCCAGCATGCACTACAAAAGAAGCATCCAAATCCACTGCAACGTGCATCTTGTGTGTGTGTGTCTGGTTGTGTGTGCCTGCAGAAACATAAAGAAAAGAAGTAGAAAAAGGGAGCAGAGTATGTGGAGAGACGCACAAACATGTACGGCAGAGTTGCATGGTGAAAACAACATGAAGAAGACTGCTCAAACTCATCACTGCACTGCAGCCCAGGCAGCGGCAACCCAGACAAAATCTATTTAAAACAAAAAAAAAAACGTTCCCCTTCGTCTTATATAAACTCCATCGCACAAAATAGTTATATTTGAAAAAATCGTCCATCACTGTTTCACCCAAATTTAAAAATAATAAAAAAATCGTCTGACTGCCGTGTGGCCACACCAAACTGTCTGTATATACATTGCCCGCAAAGAAACTTAATATTTACATGTCTTTCAACCGTCTGGCCTCCATATATGTTCGCACATCAATTACATTTCATGGGGTCATCCGCGTGTCGCTGCTCCCCTCAGCCCTTTCATCGGTGTGTGAGTGCGGCCCGCAGCGCACAGTCACTCGTGTGTGTGTGGGACTGAGAGAAGCAAGAAAAAACATGACGGGAGTCGCGTCACTCCATCGGGAGAGTGAGCGCAGCAAAAGAAAGAAAATCATCAGAGGGGAAAGAAATGCACACGCAAAGCAAAACCCATTAAAAACGCGGCGGCACACACCCATCCACAAATAAAAAGAAACAAAAACAAAAGAAAAACACGGCGGCAGGGTGTGGCTGTGTGCGTGGCGCTGCGGGTGTCTGCCAGCCCTGGACGCAAAAAAAAAACAAGAGGGAAAGAAATGTGTGCTCCGCCCCACAGGCCCTCGTCGCACGCCCACACGTCACGGCTCCCTCAGCGCGCCGTTCGTCGCCGCCCCTCCTCATGCGTGCAGCAGGCGAGGCGCACAGGGCCGTCGTCATGAGCGTGTCGGTGGGTGTGCGAGTGGAGCAGTTGGGCGGGAAACACACGGCACCCCTCACAGGAAGAGTGCGGCAACAAACAATTAAAAAGAGGGAAGAGTAGAAAGGAAAAAGCGTCCATAGTGATTGCCCCCCAAAATCAAAAAAGAAGGAAGAGTGGAGCAAAACAGAAAAAACAAAATAAAAGAAGAACTAAACAAGAAAAAAAAAGAAGCAGCAGAAAAAAAAAAGAATTTAAAATACGCACAAAAACCACCAAAAAAATTGTCAGAGAAAATTTTTTCCCGGGGAACTAATTCTGTGCAGGGGAGGTCGCAATTGTCCCACGCGGCAGCCAGTCACTCCTCACAGAGCGGCAAACCCCCACAGTCCCAACAGCAGGAAAAGCAGCGGCAGCACCCTGCTCTCACGCACGGTGCCGCCATCACCCGTTGTTTCTCCAACGGCAGGGATGTTCGAAACCGTCGCCCTCCCCACACTTCCCTGCGATGAATTCGCCGGCACTTGCTGTGTAGTGCCCGATGCCTCCACCGCTGTCATTTGTTCTGCTTCACTTTCTTGTTGAGGCTGCTTCGATGCCGCTTGCACTACTGGAGCTTCAGAATTTTTACCTGGAGGAGACGCCTCAGCAATGGACGCTTCAGCAGTGGACGCTTCTGCAGTGGACGCTTCAGCAATGGACGCTTCTGCAGTGGACGCTTCAGCAATGGACGCTTCTGCAATGGACGCTTCTGCAATGGACGCTTCTTCACTGGGTCCCTCTTCAGACGAGTGCTCCTCAGCAGGCAAATCGGCAGGGGACGCCTTTGTAAGAGCTTCCGCTCCAGGAGACAACGCCGGAGCAACCACAGCCGCTTCTCCTTCCTCTCCTCGCTCGTCCCGCTTATCATCCTCCAACGCTCTCGGAATGACAATACTGCTGCCGTTGGCGGCAATGGTGCACACCTCGCCGTACGTGGGGCACTTGATCTTTCCATCTTGCTCAAAACCATTCAATGTCACTGAGATTTGAGTGTCCTCGGGGCAAGGCTGAAAATCACTGCTGCCGAGGTACTTCACCTTCACTGTTCCCCCCTCACACGACACCTGCGCGCAGACTCCCCTGACGCTTTTATGTTTGCTGTTATCATTCGTCTCCACCAATTCCGCATCCAGGCACCACGAGCCGTCGCCAGTCAGCGACCCAGGGAGAGAAGTCACAGCCACGTCCGAGCACGCATTGTACTTTGTCCCAGACGATGTTTCGTGAAAGTACAGAGAAACAACAGGGAAAACGTCCTTTTCCGCAGGATACCCCTTGTTTTCAACGATGTTTGCGGTGCACGTCCCGACGTAACGGCGGTCAGAGGTGCAGCGAAGTGTCTCATTGTCATTAGCATCGCAGAACATGTGAGGATACCTGGTGGGAAAATCTGTCATTTCACTGCACTTCTTCTCCAGGAAGTCGCAGCCACTGCGGTGGCCCCAGCTCATCGGCTCCGCCATGCTCCAATTCACGCGGTAGTACCCCATATCCGCGAACACCGCCATCGTCAGAGCCGTGTAGTAGCCGGCACCGACTGTGGGAGCCATCAGCTCATCCCACGCGTGGCGTTCCTTCCAGTGAGGGATCTTTCTTGCAGATGCACCATCTTCGTCCTCCAGCTCCATTCCCTCGAGAGTCTTACAACCAAAGTGGGCTCGCGTCTTCGCCTTAACGTGATTCCCCGCCACCATCCAACGACTCCTCCCACGCACAATGTATTCGGAGTTCAACATGCCCTTTTCTTCCATATTCCTTTGGCTGAACCCAAGAGCATGTGCAAGTTCGTGTGCGGCAACGCGAACGCTCCACGCCGTGTCAGTCATGTAATTTGGATCAAAGTTCATGGCGCCAATAGAGGGACGAGAATCATCCCATGTGATACACGTGGCCGCCCAAACAGCCCTGCTTTTAGTGCCTGATGGCCTAGCAGCGGCGTAGATGATAAAGTCAGCATCAGGCACACCGTCTCTTATGTGCTCACTAGGAGGATTAAAGTGGTTACACGGTTCATTCAGACCCCTCGGAACCGTTATTTTATCAGCAGTGGGTTTCACAAGTAGCCGCTCAGCGTGCAGTTTGACAGCACCGGGGATAATCTTTTGAGTGTACAATTGTTTCTTTTCATTCGACAATATGTGTCTTGCTTCGCAGTCTACCTTTTCCCCCGAGACGGTTTCGCATGTTTCCCCAGCCTCTTCGCAGAACGTCTTCTTTTTATTACGTTTCTTCTCCAGTTCCCCCGTGGACACCTTGATGCGGATCGGCCTCCAGTCACTGTCGTCATCCTGTGTGGCGACGGTGTACGCCTGCATCGCGCCCTGTCCCTTGCGCGGCACCTCACGCACCACCGCAGTCGGCAGCGGGCCGCTCCTCCTCGTCATCTCGTCAAACCCACAGCGGTATTGTGTGGCGGGATCAGCAGCGGCAATACGCCCAGTGGCGCAGTACATCAGCAGCAACACCACCAATGGGAAAAGCGGCGTGGCGTGTCGTGGCTGGCACATGGCTTGAGTAAATTGCATTTCTTTGTTTCGTGTGAGTAGCAGCAACAGCAGCAGCAGTGCAGCCTGGCTGTGGGAGGAGAGAGGCAAAAAAAAAAAAAAAAAGAAGAGGGAGTAGAAACAGGAAACAGTTTAGTGCCAGTGATGCGTCAGGATGCGGCACAAACAGCGGAGTAACAGGGGACCACAGAGGCGGCCATACACACCGCGTGCGCACCGACTCCATCAAAGGGAAAAACCGTCAATCCGTCGTCGAGGAAGCGTCCATCACCGTCGCACGCATTCCTCATCGGCCGCAACGCTCCCTGCACGCGGAGTGTTTGGTCTGCTCTCCTCGTGGTGTCGCAGTATTTGTGTGACCGGCCACGCAACAGCCACCACTTGCACAGCGCTCTCCTTTTCTATCCCAGCAGCTCATAGGGGTGACGCCACCGCACGGCAACCTCATCACGATGGGCAGCCCTGAAGCGGGAATGGGAAGAGTCATGCGTGCAAATATATTTTTACTGTTTCTCTCGGGATGCTCAAAAACAAGCGTAACGGCGTTGCAACGATCATGACCGTTTCTTCCGCACCGCCACTGTCCAAAAGGTTACTGTGAGTCCACGGCGTGGAAGTCACCGTGTTCGCCGCTGATCTCTCCACCGGCCCACGACCACGCCGCCCTTCCAACACGGCGGATATGAGCGTGGCCAAAGGCAACCACAAGCGCCAACACACAGGGGCCCATAGTGTCCGCAGCCACAACCTTGTGCTTGCCCTTCCAGCGGTCACGCCGCTACACAGCGTGTGCCACATGGTGTGCGTGTGCGCATGTGCTTGTGTGTTCGTCAGCGCCTATAATTACGGAGCAGCTGTGAGGCACAAGGGAATCCAAAGAAAACAACAGCAAAAAGAAGCGGATAGCACTCACGGAAATTACTCATATCATCACACACACGCAGCCCGCGGAATGGGTGCTCTCAACCACAAAGCAATGAAAAACAAAACAAAAAGCCGAAGCGTGGGACGACCAGCGCACACACTCTCATTGCTCCCGTAAAGCAAAACACACACACAGGGAGAGAAAGAGAGAGGGAGAGGTCGCCCAGTCAAAGCAATGAAAAACAAAAAAAAAAACAAGAAAACGGTTACGGTGCTCCGCCCATGCAGCCAGGCAGGACGGCAGCGGTGCGTGTCGTGCAAAAGAGAGCACCAACGGGCCTGCATGGGTGTGCATGCATATATATAATGGGCACATTATGTGTGTGCTTCGTGGGATGAGGTGAGGGCGAGAGTCCATGCAAGGGGACACACACAGAGAGTGAGTGAAAGACGAGTGTGTGTGCGGGCGGTGCACGGCTCTCTCTCCCTCACTCTCACGCGGCCACCACAGCAGCCGCACACGCAAGAAGAAGCAGAAGAGGGGAGGTGGTGTGGGAGGCCGCGGGGCTGCTGTCGGTGTCGCCATCTTTCGTCACATTTTCTCCTTGGCGTTTTTCTGTTTCTGCGGCACCCGGAGATGGAGCATCCTCGGGAGTGTCTGTTCCAGTGAATACTTCCCCCTGAAGTGGAGAATGACTGCCATTGGAAGATGACTCAGTTGCTTCTTCTTGACTGCCGGCCGATGTACTCTGTGCGGCAACCGCTATGGATGCATCGGTGCCCGTACTGTCACTCTCATCCACTGGCGGTTTTATTTCTTGTTGGGCTTTCGTATTCTGAGATTCCGTACTTGATGCTTCCGTTGGGTTCTCCTCATTGCCATTTGATTCTTTATGTTTAGTCGGTGGTGATTCTTGTGTTTTGGGTGCCTCCGAGTCCTCTTTTTCCGCTTTTGTATTTTCCAACTTTCCTTCACTTCCGCAATCCGACACCTCCTCTCCGCAACCCGTATTACTATTTTCTGAAGTAGAAATTTGTGACTGCTGTACAGTGGGGAGTGCCTCCTGTGCCAATCCTTTGGGCAGTGAGGGGTCGTGAGTCTCTGTTTCTTTTTGTCGCGAAACCTCTTATTCTCTGGATCCACTATGCGTAGTGGATAAATCACTGCTTGTGATCACCGTGCCATTACTCTGAGAAGGAAGATCTCCGGAAGAAGAAGGGACCAGAGAATCACCTTCACTTCCAGAAGAACCACCAGCACCAGTAGGACCAGGAACAGCAGAGTCACCAGCACCTGGAACAACACCTGTCGGAGAAGCAGCAGGAACAGCAGGACCAGTAAGAGCAGCTGCACCTTTATCTCTGCTTCCATCACCAGAACCAAAACCTGGAGCATTGTCTGAGGATAATTTAATGATGTCATCCCGAGAAACGTCCGTCAATTGCTGAACTTCGGCTTGTATGGCAGGGATAGGCAATGCTGACCGCAAAGGCGGCGTCGGCATGTATTTATTACATCCGTTCGGCACATACGATGCATTCATACCCAACACTCCCGACGCCATGCAGCCACCCAGTGCCTTGTTGTCGAGGTCCCTCGCATAAACACCGCCGGCACCGCACCACAGCACGCAGAGGGCACACACCAGCAGCACACGGCCAGTCATCATCATCGCCATCATCACTCCCGTCAATTGCGTGCAGCCTTCGGCACAAACTAACTCCCCGCCACCGCACAGTAACAAATGGTAGCAGCAGCAACAAACACACAATGAGGCAGTTGGAATTGGCACGACTGCAGAACTCGCACACCGCCCCGCAAACAGAAAGCCAAAAAAAGCTGGAAAAAAACAAAAAACAATTTGAGTGTCCGGCAGGGCTCCCGGAAACAATGGAGAAAATTCATTCAGCAGAATTTTTATTTCATGCGCCAAGCAGCACAATCAATCGACCTTGTGTTTCTGTACATACATATTGCCTGCACCAAGAAAAAGAAATTAAAGTAAAAATAAAACTGATTGTACTGCTTCACGAGCCCACAAAACATCCCTCACATTTCATGCGGCATCCGGCCTCTTCTTCCAATCCTCCTTTCCTGCAGTCCGTGGGACGCACAGCAGCGGAGCCGGCACCGCGTGTGGGCAACAACAAAAAAGAAACACACAAGAGAGGGAAGCACTTCGCCCATTCCAGTGTACATCAACCGAACATTAAATAATGAGGAGAAAAAAAGGGTACTTATTACTCCAGAGGAAAAAGCATCAAAAAGAACATTACAAAGAAGAAAAAAGGGAAAAACAGTAACAAAGAAGAAAAAAGGTTTAAAAAGCGATCTGTAAATCATTAAGAAAGAAGAGAAAAAACAGTGATATGAAAAGCGCGAAGTATGCGGCAAATATCCCTCGTGGGGAATCACAATTCCACCCTCTTTCGCTCGAAGGACTACCACAACTCCACACAGTTCCAGCAGCAGCAGCAGCAACAGCGCCAGAGACACGCACACACGCACAGTGCGGTCGCCAGTTGAATCGCGTGGTATCAACTCCACGTCGTCAAACAGGGCGAGGCGGCCGTCTGGACTCACGCCGCTCCAGATCGCGCAGGGTCACATTTCTTGATGCCGTTTTGGTGTTCCGGGGACGTTGTGAACATTCATTCCTCCCGCAATTTCCCCAGGAACGTGCTCGCCGCTGCCGTCAACGGCTTCACTCTTATGGGCATCCTTCGAGCCCACTGCCATCCTCAACGCGGTGGCGGGCGCAGTGTTCGTCACGAATGCATTCGGATCCATTTCTATGTTCCGACTCGTGGCAATGCCAGGCTTCCTCTTGGGTGGTGTTGGAGCCACGTTTTCGTTCGGATCGGTTGCAGTGCGAGGCTTTTTCCTAGACGTGTTGCTCTCCGTGTTGGATGCGGGACTCGGATCGACGGTACGGGGCGCGTCAGCAGCGGCAGACTGTCGCGCACCCTCGTTTTGACGTGACGGCTCGGCACTGACTTGCGGCGCCGTTGCCTCACCGGATTTTCTCTCATCCTTCCCTTCACGGGGCGGTGGTGGGTGGCAGATGCCCGTCTGGTCAGCATCGCTGCTCCGGGCAAGCGCAGGAATAGTTCCGTCGGAAGAAAATTGACGCCACCACAATTCGTAAAGGCCGGCGTATTCATGTGTCGTCACATTCATCGTGAAGGCAACGGTGACCCCTTCCCCTTTCGTTGCACAGCTGGCAGCACAGTTGTTAGATGTGTACACCGCATTGGCCACATGACACACAGTACCCAGCTCACCATTTCGGCTATGCATGCGCACATCAAAGCCACTGAACGTATAATTCTCATACTGAGCCTCAGCACCGGCAGCAGAACACTTCGTCCACGCCCACACACCCCCACGCACGCGATAGCTCAGGCTGCCGTCACTCTGAGGACACGACACATCCACCGGCACAACCACCGTATCCGCATCACCAGATACATGTCCAGGACTCCCAGCCGCCGTAACGCACACGGACGAGCAGCAGCAGCACAAGAGCCCAAGGAACAACACGGCGCACACCGCACGGCGCCGCACCGTCACCATCGTCATCATCATCACCCGTAGTATATTTGCTGAATTCAGTGAACTGATCTGTGGGACAGAAGAAAAAGAATGGAACAAGAGGGAGAGAAACAGAGCACAGCGGATACAGCGAGAGAGAGTAGACAAAATGAAGAGAGGGCAGCAGGTCCAGCAGCACAGTTCACACACCACGAGACGGCATCCACCACCACCATCTCCCCCCAGTTCATTTCCACAACCCCAAGGAGGTGGCCGAAAGCCCCGCGGCCACCACACAACACACACGGCGCAAGCGGACCCTCAGTTAGTAATGACGCGGCTACAAAATTCACACTGCCATCCAGTCCTCACTGGGACACGAAGCCCAACCCAACGCAGCCACAGGAAAAAAGACTCCGGCTACGCACTCCCTCCCTCCTCCCTTCTCCTCATGGCCACAGAAGAGGACAACAGCCGCCACACGCAACTGCCAGCATGCACTACAAAAGAAGCATCCAAATCCACTGCAATGCGCATCTTGTGTGTGTGTGTCTGGTTGTGTGTGCCTGCAGAAACATAAAGAAAAGAAGTAGAAAAAGGGAGCAGAGTATGTGGAGAGACGCACAAACATGTACGGCAGAGTTGCATGGTGAAAACAACATGAAGAAGACTGCTCAAACTCATCACTGCACTGCAGCCCAACCAGCGGCAACCCAGACAAAATTTATTTAAAACAAAAAAAAAAAAACTTTCCCCCTCATCTTATATAAACTCCATCGCACAAAATAGTTATATTTGAAAAAATCGTCCATCACTGTCTCACCCAAATTTAAAAATAATAAAAAAATCGTCTGACTGCCGTGTGGCCACACCAAACTGTCTGTATATACATTGCCCGCAAAGAAACTTAAATAGTTACATGTCTTTCAACCGTCTGCCCTCCATATATGTTCGCACATCAATTACATTTCACGGGGTCATCTGCGTGTCGCTGCTCCCCTCAGCCATTTCATCGGCGTGTGAGTGCGGCCCGCAGCGCACAGTCACTCGTGTGTGTGTGGGACTGAGAGAAGCAAGAAAAAACATGACGGGAGTCGCGTCACTCCATCGGGAGAGTGAGCGCAGCAAAAGAAAGAAAATCATCAGAGGGGAAAGAAATGCACACGCAAAGCAAAACCCATTAAAAACGCGGCGGCACATACCCATCCACAAATAAAAAGAAACAAAAACAAAAGAAAAGCACGGCGGCAGGGTGTGGCTGTGTGCGTGGCGCTGCGGGTGTCTGCCAGCCCTGGACGCAAAAAAAAAACAAGAGGGAAAGAAATGTGTGCTCCGCCCCACAGGCCCTCGTCGCACGCCCACACGTCACGGCTCCCTCAACGCGCCGTTTGTCGCCGCCCCTCCTCATGCGTGCAGCAGGCGAGGCGCACAGGGCCGTCATCATGAGCGTGTCGGTGGGTGTGCGAGTGGAGCAGTTGGGCGGGAAACACACGGCACCCCTCACAGGAAGAGTGCGGCAACAAACAATTAAAAAGAGGGAAGAGTAGAAAGGAAAAAGCGTCCATAGTGATTGCCCCCCAAAATCAAAAAAGAAAAAAGAGTGGAGCAAAACAGAAAAAACAAAAGAAAAAAGAACAAAACAAGAACAAAAGAACAAAAGCAGAAAAAAAAAGGAATTCAAAATACGCACAAAAACACCAAAAAAATTGTCAGAGAAAATTTTTCCCGGGGAACTAATTCTGTGCAGGGGAGGTCGCAATTGTCCCACGCGGCAGCCAGTCACTCCTCACAGAGCGGCAAACCCCCACAGTCCCAACAGCAGGAAAAGCAGCGGCAGCACCCTCCACTCACACACGGTGCCGCCATCACCCGTTGTTTCTCCAACGGCAGGGATGTTCGAAACCGTCGCCCTCCCCACACTTCCCTGCGATGAATTCGCCGGCACTTGCTGTGTAGTGCCCGATGCCTCCACCGCTGTCATTTGTTCTGCTTCACTTTCTTGTTGAGGCTGCTTCGATGCCGCTTGCACTACTGGAGCTTCAGAATTTTTACCTGGAGGAGACGCCTCAGCAGTGGACGCTTCTTCACTGGGTCCCTCTTCAGACGAGTGCTCCTCAGCAGGCAAATCGGCAGGGGACGCCTTTGTAAGAGCTTCCGCTCCAGGAGACAACGCCGGAGCAGCCACAGACTCTTCTCCTTCCTCTCCTCGCTCGTCCCGCTTATCATCCTCCAACGCTCTCGGAATGACAATACTGCTGCCGTTGGCGGCAATGGTGCACACCTCGCCGTACGTGGGGCACTTGATCTTTCCATCTTGCTCAAAACCATTCAATGTCACTGAGATTTGAGTGTCCTCGGGGCAAGGCTCAAACTCACTGCTGCCGAGGTACTTCACCTTCACTGTTCACCCCTCACACGACACCTGCGCGCACACTCCCTTGACGCTTTTATGTTTGCTGTTATCATTCCTCTCCACCAATTCCGCATCCAGGCACCACGAGTCCCTGCCAGTCAGCGACCCAGGGAGAGAAGTCACAGCCACGTCCGAGCACGCATTGTACTTTGTCCCAGACGATGTTTCGTGAAAGTACAAAGAAACAACAGGGCAAACGTCCTTTTCCGCAGGATACCCCTTGTTTTCAACGATGTTTGCGGTGCACGTCCCGACGTGACGGCGGTCAGAGGTGCAGCGAAGTGTCTCATTGTCATTAGCATCGCAGAACATGTGAGGATACCTGGCGGGGAGATCTGTCATTTCACTGCACTTCTTCTCCAGGAAGTCGCAGCCACTGCGGTGGCCCCAGCTCATCGGCTCCGCCATGCTCCAATTCACGCGGTAGTACCCCATATCCGCGAACACCGCCATCGTCAGAGCCGTGTAGTAGCCGGCACCGACTGTGGGAGCCATCAGCTCGTCCCGCGCGTGGCGTTCCTTCCAGTGAGGGATCTTTCTTGCCGATGCACCATCTTCGTCCTCCAGCTCCATTCCCTCGAGAGTCTTACAACCAAAGTGGGCTCGCGTCTTCGCCTTAACGTGATTCCCCGCCACCATCCAACGACTCCTCCCACGCACAATGTATTCAGAGTTCAACATGCCCTTTTCTTCCATATTCCTTTGGCTGAACCCAAGAGCATGTGCAAGTTCGTGTGCGGCAACGCGAACGCTCCACGCCGTGTCAGTCATGTAATTTGGATCAAAGTTCATGGCGCCAATAGAGGGACGAGAATCATCCCATGTGATACACGTGGCCGCCCAAACAGCCCTGCTTTTAGTACCTGATGGCCTAGCAGCGGCGTAGATGATAAAGTCAGCATCAGGCACACCGTCTCTTATGTGCTCACTAGGAGGATTAAAGTGGTTACACGGTTCATTCAGAGTCCTCGGAACCGTTATTTTATCAGCAGTGGGTTTCACAAGTAGCCGCTCAGCGTGCAGTTTGACAGCACCGGGGATAATCTTTTGAGTGTACAATTGTTTCTTTTCCTGCGAAAATATGTGTCTTGCTTCGCAGTCTACCTTTTCCCCCAAGACGGTTTCGCATGTTTCCCCAGCCTTTTCGCAGAACATCTTCTTCCTTTTTTTATTGCTCTCCAAATCCTCCGTGGACACCGTAATGCGGATCGGCCTCCAGTCACTGTCGTCATCCTGTGTGGCGACGGTGTACGCCTGCATCGCGCCCTGTCCCTTGCGCGGCACCTCACGCACCACCGCAGTCGGCAGCGGGCCGCTCCTCCTCATCATCTCGTCAAACCCACAGCGGTATTGTGTGGCGGGATCAGCAGCGGCAATACGCCCAGTGGCGCAGTACATCAGCAGCAACACCACCAATGGGAGAAGCGGCGTGGCGTGGCGTGGCTGGCACATGGCTTG
>NW_001849532.1:257539-267308 GCF_000209065.1 Trypanosoma cruzi
GAGGTCGCCCACTCAAAGCAATGGAAAACAAAACAGAAACAGTTACGGTGCTCCGCCCATGCAGCCAGGCAGGACGGCAGCGGTGCGTGTGGTGCAAAAGAGAGCACCAACGGGCCTGCATGGGTGTGCATGCATATATATAATGGGCACATTATGTGTGTGTTTCGTGGGATGAGGTGAGGGCGAGAACCCATGCAAGGGGACACACACAGAGAGTGAGTGAAAGACGAGTGTGTGTGCGGGCGGTGCATGGCTCTCTCTCCCTCACTCTCACGCGGCCACCGCAGCCGCAGCTGCACACACAACAAGAAGCAGAAGAGGGGAGGTGGTGTGGGAGGCCGCGGTGCTGCTGTCGCTGTCGCCATCTTTCGTCACATTTTCTCCTTGGCGTTTTTCTGTTTCTGCGGCACCCGGAGATGGAGCATCCTCGGGAGTGTCTGTTCCAGTGAATACTTCCCCCTGAAGTGGAGAATGACTGCCATTGGAAGATGACTCAGTTGCTTCTTCTTGACTGCCGGCCGATGTACTCTGTGCGGCAACCGCTATGGATGCATCGGTGCTCGTACTGTCACTCTCATCCACTGGCGGTTTTATTTCTTGTTGGGCTTTCGTATTCTGAGATTCCGTACTTGATGCTTCCGTTGGGTTCTCCTCATTGCCATTTGATTCTTTATGTTGAGTCGGTGGTGATTCTTGTGTTTTGGGTGCCTCCGAGTCCTCTTTTTCCGCTTTTGTATTTTCCAACTTTCCTTCACTTCCGCAATTCGACGCCTCAGCGTCGCAACCCGTATTACTATTTTCTGAAGCAGACGTTTGTGACTGCTGTACATCGGGGAGTGCCTCCTGTGCCAATCCTTTGGACGGTGAGGGGTTGTGAGTCTCTGTTTCCTCTTGTTGCAGCACTTCTTCTCTGGATCCACTATGCGTATTGGATAAATCACTGCTTGTGATCACCGTGTCATCACTCTGAGAAGAAATGTCTCTAGGAGAAGAAGGGACCAGAGAATCACTTTCCCTTCCAGCAGCAGGACGAGGAGAATCGGTAGCAGGAACAGGGTCACCAGCATTAGGAACAGGGTCACCAGCAACAGCAGCAGGAACACGAGAAACATCACCACCAGGAGGACCAGCAGTAGGAGCGGCTGCACCGGGAGAACCTCCGCCTCCACCACCAGAACCAGAATCTGGAGGAGTAACACTTACCTGCCCAACCTCGGCTGGTATGGCAGGGATAGGCAATGCTGACCGCAAAGGCGGCGTCGGCATGTATTTATTACATCCGTTCGGCACATACGATGCATTCATACCCAACACTCCCGACGCCATGCAGCCACCCAGTGCCTTGTTGTCGAGGTCCCTCGCATAAACACCGCCGGCACCGCACCACAGCACGCAGAGGGCACACACCAGCAGCACACGGCCAGTCATCATCATCGCCATCATCACTCCTGTCACTTGCGTGTGGCCTTCAGCACAAACTAACTCCCCGCCACCGCACAGTAACAAATGATAGCAGCAGCAACAAACACACAATGAGGCAGTTGGAATTGGCACGACTGCAGAACTCGCACACCGCCCCGCAAACGGAAAGCTAAAAAAAGGCAGGAAAAAACACGAAAAACAATTTGAGTGTCCGGCAGGGCTCCCGGAAACAATGAAGAAATTTCATTCGGCAGAATTTTTATTTCATGCGCCAAGCAGCACAATCAATCGACCTTGTGTTTCTGTACATACATATTGCCTGCACCAATAAAAAGAAATTAAAGTAAAAATAAAACTGATTGTACTGCTTCACGAGCCCACAAAACATCCATCACATTTCACGCGGCATCCGGCCTCTTCTTCCAATCCCCGTTCCTGCAGTCCGTGGGACGCACAGCAGCGGAGCCGGCACCGCGTGTGGGCAACAACAAAAAAGAAACACACAAGAGAGGGAAGCACTTCGCCCATTCCAGTGCACATCAACCGAACATTAAATAATGAGGAGAAAAAAAGGGTACTTATCACTCCAGAGGAAAAAGCATCAAAAAGAACATTACAAAGAAGAAAAAAGGGAAAAACAGTAACAAAGAAGAAAAAAGGTTTAAAAAGCGATCTGTAAATCATTAAGAAAGAAGAGAAAAAACAGTGGTATGAAAAGCGCAAAGTATGCGGCAAATATCCCCCGTGGGGAGTCACAATTCCACCCTCTTTCGCTCGAAGGACTACCACAACTCCACACAGTTCCAGCAGCAGCAGCAACAACGCCAGAGACACGCACACACGCGCAGTGCGGTTGCCAGTTGAATCGCGTGGTATCAAATTCACGTCGTCAAACAGGGCGAGGCGGCCGTCTGGACTCACGCCGCTCCAGATCGCGCAGGGTCACATTTCTTGATGCCGTTTTGGTGTTCCGGAGACGTTGTGAACATTCATTCCTCCCGCAATTTCCCCAGGAACGTGCTCGCCGCTGCCGTCAACGGCTTCACTCTTATGGGCATCCTTCGAGCCCACTGCCATCCTCAACGCAGTGGCGGGCGCAGTGTTCGTCACGAATACATTCGGATCCATTTCTATGTTCCGACTCATGGCAATGCCAGGCTTCCTCTTGGGCGGTGTTGGAGCCACGTTTTCGTTCGGATCGGTTGCAGTGCGAGGCTTTTTCCTAGACGTGTTGGTCTCCGTGTTGGATGCGGGACTCGGATCGACGGTACGGGGTGCGTCAGCAGCGGCAGACTGTCGCGCACCCTCGTTTTGACGTGACGGCTCGGCACTGACTTGCGGCGCCGTTGCCTCACCAGATTTTCTCTCATCCTTCCCTTCACGGGGCGGTGGTGGGTGACAGATGCCCGTCTGGTCAGCATCGCTGCTCCGGGCAAGCGCAGGAATAGTTCCGTCGGAAGAAAATTGACGCCACCACAATTCGTAAAGGCCGGCGTATTCATGTGTCGTCACATTCATCGTGAAGGCAACGGTGACCCCTTCCCCTTTCGTTGCACAGCTGGCAGCACAGTTGTTAGATGTGTACACCGCATTGGCCACATGACACACAGTACCCAGCTCACCATTTCGGCTATGCATGCGCACATCAAAGCCACTGAACGTATAATTCTCATACTGAGCCTCAGCACCGGCAGCAGAACACTTCGTCCACGCCCACACACCCCCACGCACGCGATAGCTCAGGCTGCCGTCACTCTGAGGACACGACACATCCACCGGCACAACCACCGTATCCGCATCACCAGATACATGTCCAGGACTCCCAGCCGCCGTAACGCACACGGACGAGCAGCAGCAGCACAAGAGCCCAAGGAACAACACGGCGCACACTGCACGGCGCCGCACCGTCACCATCATCATCATCACCCGTAGTAGAGTCGCTGAATTCAGTGAACTGATCTGTGGGACAGAAGAAAAAGAATGGAACAAGAGGGAGAGAAACGGAGCACAGCGGATACAGCGAGAGAGAGTGGACAACATGAAGAGAGGGCAGCAGGCCCAGCAGCACAGTTCACACACCACGAGACGGCATCCACCACCACCATCTCCCCCCAGTTCATTTCCACAACCCCAAGGAGGTGGCCGAAAGCCCCGCGGCCACCACACAACACACACGGCGCAAGCGGACCCTCAGTTAGTAATGACGCGGCTACAAAATTCACACTGCCATCCAGTCCTCACTGGAACACGGAGCCCAACCCAACGCAGCCACAGGAAAAAAGACTCGGGCTACGCACTCCCTCCCTCCTCCCTTCTGCTCATGGCCACGGAAGAGGACAACAGCCGCCACACGCAACTTCCAGCATGCACTACAAAAGAAGCATTCAAATCCACTGCAATGTGCAACTTGTGTGTGTTTGTCTGGTTGTGTGTGCCCGCAGAAACATAAAGAAAAGAAGTAGAAAAAGGGAGCAGAGCATGTGAAGAGACGCACAAACATGTACGGCAGAGTTGCATGGTGAAAACAACATGAAGAAGACTGCTCAAACTCATCACTGCACTGCAGCCCAGGCAGCGGCAACCCAGACAAAATTTATTTAAAACAAAAAAAAACGTTCCCCCTCATCTTATATAAACTCCATCGCACAAAATAGTTATATTCAAAAAAATCGTCCATCACTGCTTCACCCAAATTTAAAAATAATAAAAAAATCGTCTGACTGCCGTGTGGCCACACCAAACTGTCTGTATATACATTGCCCGCAAAGAAACTTAAATATTTACATGTCTTTCAACCGTCTGCCCTCCATATATGTTCGCACATCAATTACATTTCATGGGGTCATCCGCGTGTCGCTGCTCCCCTCAGCCCTTTCATCGGCGTGTGAGTGCGGCCCGCAGCGCACAGTCACTCGTGTGTGTAGGACTGAGAGAAGCAAGAAAAAACATGACGGGAGTCGCGTCACTCCATCGGGAGAGTGAGCGCAGCAAAAGAAAGAAAATCATCAGAGGGGAAAGAAATGCACACGCAAAGCAAAACCCATTGAAAACGCGGCGGCACATACCCATCCACAAATAAAAAGAAACAAAAACAAAAGAAAAACACGGCGGCAGGGTGTGGCTGTGTGCGTGGCGCTGCGGGTGTCTGCCAGCCCTGGACGCATAAAAAACAAAACAAGAGGGAAAGAAATGTGTGCTCCGCCCCACAGGCCCTCGTCGCACGCCCACACGTCACGGCTCCCTCAGCGCGCCGTTCGTCGCCGCCCCTCCTCATGCGTACAGCAGGCGAGGCGCACAGGGCCGTCGTCACGAGCGTGTCGGTGGGTGTGCGAGTGGAGCAGTTGGGCGGGAAACACACGGCACCCCTCACAGGAAGAGTGCGGCAACAAACAACTTAAAAAGAGGGAAGAGTAGAAAGGAAAAAGCGTCCATAGTGATTGCCCCCCAAAATCAAAAAAGAAGGAAGAGTGGAGTAAAACAGAAAAAACAAAAGAAAAAAGAACAAAACAAGAACAAAATAAGCAGCAGAAAAAAAAAAAGAATTCAAAATACGCACAAAAAACACCAAAAAAATTGTCAGAGAAATTTTTTCCCGGGGAACTAATTCTGTGCAGGGGAGGTCGCAATTGTCCCACGCGGCAGCCAGTCACTCCTCACAGAGCGGCAAACCCCCACAGTCCCAACAGCAGGAAAAGCAGCGGCAGCACCCTGCTCTCACGCACGGTGCCGCCATCACCCGTTGTTTCTCCAACGGCAGGGATGTTCGAAACCGTCGCCCTCCCCACACTTCCCTGCGATGAATTCGCCGGCACTTGCTGTGTAGTGCCAGATGCCTCCACCGCTGTCATTTGTTCTGCTTCACTTTCTTGTTGAGGCTGCTTCGATGCCGCTTGCACTACTGGAGCTTCAGAATTTTTACCTGGAGGAGATGCTTCTGCAATGGACGCTTCAGCAATGGACGCCTCTGCAGTGGACGCTTCTGCAGTGGACGCTTCTGCAATGGACGCTTCAGCAATGGACGCTTCAGCAATGGACGCTTCTGCAGTGGACGCTTCTGCAATGGACGCTTCAGCAATGGACGCTTCTGCAATGGACGCTTCAGCAATGGACGCCTCTGCAGTGGACGCTTCTGCAGTGGACGCTTCTGCAATGGACGCTTCAGCAATGGACGCTTCAGCAATGGACGCTTCTGCAATGGACGCTTCTGCAATGGACGCTTCTGCAATGGACGCTTCTGCAGTGGACGCTTCTTCACTGGGTCCCTCTTCAGACGAGTGCTCCTCAGCAGGCAAATCGGCAGGGGACGCCTTTGTACGAGCTTCCGCTCCAGGAGACAACGCCGGAGCAGCCACAGACTCTTCTCCTTCCTCTCCTCGCTCGTCCCGCTTATCATCCTCCAACGCTCTCGGAATGACAATACTGCTGCCGTTGGCGGCAATGGTGCACACCTCGACGTACTTCGGGCACTTGATCTTTCCATCTTGCTTAGAACCATTCAACGTCACTGAGATTACAGAGCCCTCAGGGCAAGGCTCAAAATCATTGCTGCCACTGTACTTCACCTTCACTGTTCCCCCCTCACACAGCACCTGCGCGCACACTCCCCTTACGCTTTTATGTTTGCTGTTATCATTCCTCTCCACCAATTCCGCATCCAGGCACCACGAGTCCCTGCCAGTCAGCGACCCAGGGAGAGAAGTCACAGTCACGTCCGAGCACGCATTGTACTTTGTCCCAGACGATGTTTCGTGAAAGTACAAAGAAACAACAGGGCAAACGTCCTTTTCCGCAGGATACCCCTTGTTTTCAACGATGTTTGCGGTGCACGTCCCGACGTGACGGCGGTCAGAGGTGCAGCGAAGTGTCTCATTGTCAGTAGCATCGCAGAACATGTGAGGATACCTGGCGGGGAGATCTGTCATTTCACTGCACTTCTTCTCCAGGAAGTCGCAGCCACTGCGGTGGCCCCAGCTCATCGGCTCCGCCATGCTCCAATTCACGCGGTAGTACCCCATATCCGCGAACACCGCCATCGTCAGAGCCGTGTAGTAGCCGGCACCGACTGTGGGAGCCATCAGCTCGTCCCGCGCGTGGCGTTCCTTCCAGTGAGGGATCTTTCTTGCAGATGCACCATCTTCGTCCTCCAGCTCCATTCCCTCGAGAGTCTTACAACCAAAGTGGGCTCGCGTCTTCGCCTTAACGTGATTCCCCGCCACCATCCAACGACTCCTCCCACGCACAATGTATTCGGAGTTCAACACGCCCTTTTCTTCCATATTCCTTTGGCTGAACCCAAGAGCATGTGCAAGTTCGTGTGCGGCAACGCGAACGCTCCACGCCGTGTCAGTCATGTAATTCGGATCAAAGTTCATGGCGCCAATAGAGGGACGAGAATCATCCCATGTGATACACGTGGCCGCCCAAACAGCCCTGCTTTTAGTGCCTGATGGCCTAGCAGCGGCGTAGATGATAAAGTCAGCATCAGGCACACCGTCTCTTATGTGCTCACTAGGAGGATTAAAGTGGTTACACGGTTCATTCAGACCCCTCGGAACCGTTATTTTATCAGCAGTGGGTTTCACAAGTAGCCGCTCAGCGTGCAGTTTGATAGCACCGGGGATAATCTTTTCAGTGTACAATTGTTTCTTTTCATTCGAAAATATGTGTCTTGCTTCGCAGTCTACCTTTTCCCCCGAGACGGTTTCGCATGTTTCCCCAGTCTTTTCGCAGAACATCTTCTTCCTTTTTTTATTGCTCTCCAAATCCTCCGTGGAAACGGCAATGCGGATCGGCCTCCAGTCACTGTCGTCATCCTGTGTGGCGACGGTGTACGCCTGCATCGCGCCCTGTCCCTTGCGCGGCACCTCACGCACCACCGCAGTCGGCAGCGGGCCGCTCCTCCTCATCATCTCGTCAAACCCACAGCGGTATTGTGTGGCGGGATCAGCAGCGGCAATACGCCCAGTGGCGCAGTACATCAGCAGCAACACCACCAATGGGAGAAGCGGCGTGGCGTGTCGTGGCTGGCGCATGGCTTGAGTAAATTGCATTTCTTTGTTTCGTGTGAGTAGCAGCAGCAGCAGCAGCAGTGCAGCCTGGCTGTGGGAGGAGAGAAGCAAAAAAAGAAGAGGGAGGAGAAACAGGAAACAGTTTAGTACCAGTGATGCGTCAGGATGCGGCACAAACAGCGGAGTAACAAGAGACCACAGAGGCGGCCATACACACCGCGTGCGCACCGACTCCATCAAAGGGAAAAACCGTCAATCCGTCGTCGAGGAAACGTTCATCACCGTCGCACGCATTCCTCATCGGCCGCAACGCTCCCTGCACGCGGAGTGTTTGGTCTGCTCTCCTCGTGGTGTCGCAGTATTTGTGTGACCAGCCACGCAACAGCCACCACTTGCACAGCGCTCTCCTTTTCTATCCCAGCAGCTCATAGGGGTGACGCCACCGCACGTCAACCTCATTACGATGGGCAGCCCTGAAGCGGGAATGGGAAGACTCATGCGTGCAAATATATTTTTACTGTTTCTCTCGGGATGCTCGAAAACAAGCGTGACGGCGGGGCAACGATCATGACCGTTTCTTCCGCACCGCCACTGTCCAAAAGGTTACTGTGAGTCCACGGCGTGAAGGTCACCGTGTTCGCCGCTGATCTCTCCACCGGCCCACGACCACGCCGGCCCTTTCAACACGGTGGATATGAGCGTGGCCAAAGGCAACCACAAGCGCCAACACACAGGGGCCCATAGTGTCCGCCGTGGCCATCCGCGGCGCCCCCCAGGAGTCGTTGGAAACAACGTATACGCACGTGTGCCACAACCCGTCCCTCCGTGACCGTGGGAGCTGGCACAAGCCGCTTTTTGTTGTTGTTGTTTTCTTGTGTTTTCTCAAATAAATTCAACGGGCCGCACGCCGGCCACCATCGTCGAGCACGTCCGCCCTGCTGAGTGCAGACGCGAAGTGGAGCCCCGGCCCCCGGAGAGGCAGCTGCAGCGGAGGGCGTGAAACACAACCCTGCCACGCCTCCGCCCCAGGCCAGCGCCGTGGCTCAATAACCCGTTGCTGCCAAAAATCAGTAAAATAACAAATCCATAAAACAATCAACCAAACAACCGATAAATAATGAAAAGTGAGTAGGCACCTACCAGGAGCATCGACGTTATGCCGCAACTGCGATGGGCCTCGTGCCTTCTCGCCGTGCAGAGGCACTGTTGGGGGACGGAGCCTTTCCACCCAGGCGGAGAAACTGCGCCAACCTTTTCGTGAGGCGCGGCTTCCTCACTTCTCAAGTGTCCGCTTCATGTTTTGTCTAATTGCCGGCAGAGCCGGGAAGTGGAGTGGATGCGGAATTGCTTCATCGCACAATTCACGTTGGCCGGTTTTCACGACGTCCGGTCGATGCCCGTGGCGTGCCGTGCGGTGGCGAGTCAGTCCGTCATTGCTTTATCGGTAAAGACCGCATGTTGGGCAGCGAAATTCCACCGGTGGTGATCCCATCGGGGTGTCGTCGGCGGGCGAATTGTGTTTGGCACCCGTTCCCGAGCGCCGCCAGCCACCAACAAATGCCCCGCCCCAAAAACAATAATCCGCTCCATCCGTGCATCAACGCGTCCGTTGCCAACATGGAAGGATCGGGCGAGGCTGCCCCAAGGCAAACGAGCTCCTTCTCCGACAGCTTGCGGGGTCGCCCCTGCCCCAGCTTCGGTGCGTATGGCGGCACGTCTGCCGGATCGTGAGGACACAACGGTCGGGGACGCAATATGTTAAAAAAAACAAGAGGTAGTGTCAAAAGAGAGAATCCCCCGCACCACCGCGCAGCATCATACGGGAGCCACACCATCCACACCCTCGGCTGCATGCGTTCGGAGACACACCGCCTCCCTCAACCCTCGTATTCGCATCGTGCTTCAAGGTGGCGCTCTTCTTCTCGCGGCTAAAGGATGCACCGATGGCTTCACAACTCTTGGCGAGAGCCTACTGTTCTCCTGTTGGCGCCACTTCTTGGCCGCACCGTGGCCCCGCTGAACCACACTCCTCCGCAGCCCACTGGTTCGGATAATGCAAAGCCAAGCAGGAGTCCTTACCACGCGCGGCGCCACAGACTGCGGTCGCACCATCTCGGGGTCCTCCGCCAAGACCCTCGCGGGGGTGCGGGGAACTTCCGGACAACACTCGTGGCCGTGTGTAGGCAAGTCAATTCCACGAGATCCACAAATCCCACTCGACAGTGGAAACTCGCCCGTGCATATCCGCCAAGAGAGTCGCCCGTAAAAAGACGCATCCAGATCCAGTAAAGCGGCAGCTTCGTCCCATATGCGCTAGATACAGTGAAATGGTGAATGGC
>NW_001849533.1:0-20286 GCF_000209065.1 Trypanosoma cruzi
CATGCGACGTGATGTGTGTTTCACTGGTGCTGTGAAATGCCTGCAGACGACGTCACTAGTGGAGGCATGCCACCCATGATCAGCGGACAGACAATAATCGGCATGGGAGGCCACAAAAGGCAGCAACGACGCCAGCAGCAGGAGCAGCCCTCTCTCTCTCTCTCTCTCTCCGTTGCCTCCGAGAAGTAAATATTCCACCAGCCACAGCCGACTGTGCCATCGTGACACTCCATGCACGTCGTGGCTGCGTCAACACATCCTGCTCCCTGCAGCGCCTCAAAAGATGCCTCACTCCGTCCACTAAGTGCATCGGTGTGGGCCGTGCCTGGGCTGTTCGTGAGGACCACAACGATGTGAGGGTCACCAAGTCGCAGCATGTTCGCTGTGACGTTGTTGCATGGCACCTGCACAAACACACGCAGCGCCTGCATCCCTCCCTTTTGTGTCCGCCCTCTGCCGGAGTGGCCACACACACACGGGCAGCAGCAAAATCACTTCACCCTCGACGATCCAAAATCAACACCGACATCCCTCGCGACGCAAAGATCTTTGTTGCCAGCACGGGCTTCCTGCCGCTCTGCCATCGACGCTGAAACACGGCACAGTGCACGCACTTATTTTCCTCTTGTGCAGTCAGCCGTTTGCTTCACACATTCTTCGATGGGCTGACGTTCACAAAAGCACGCCACTAAAGGCCACTGTGATCGCACAAGCTATTGTGATGAGCGTCTGTCTGTGCATGCATCCGCTGCTCACACGTGCTGGCAAGCAGCCTGCAGCCGGTGCCCTCGTGCCAGTTCATCGGCTCCAGCACGGAAAAGAGAAAATGGCCTATTCCCGATGCACTTATTCCCACCGGCAGCAACAACACGCTGGTCGCCAGCCGTCATTCCTCAGCACATCCAGAAATGCTGAAAAGTGACGTGGAGCTGTCAGCCAGCAATGCCACAATCCCCGCACACATGTCGACTACACCAGAGAAGAAACACAAATCACAAAAAACACCCTTCACATGTCATCCGAACATCGTTCCGACACACCGCGACACGCCAAACAGAAGTATTCGTCACTCCAATGCACCTCCTCACAGAATCACATATTCCATGCACCACGCACGGCAGCAGCTCACACGCGGTCAAACAAATGTTCTTCGGATAAGTGTTATCCACGTGCTGCAGTGGGAAGTAAACAAAAAAAGACGAGCGGCCAAACCACAAAAGAGTGCCACGACTGGCCGCAATTCAACGGAACGCAGCCACCCAAATGAATTCAGTCCTAATGCCCTCAACCTCCCACCCTCCCCCACAAAAGCTGCAAAAGATTGAAGACAAACGCACCGTCCAACAAATTCGCTGTGCAACACCAAAAGAAGCCGCAGTGTCTTATGCTGTCCTCACAGTCCGTTGATGACGCCTGGATGCGGATGCTCACCCATCGGTCCTTTCAAACGACGCCGCACACCCGCGACGCATCCTGCGCTCTGAGAAACGCGTCCCTCACTATCACCAGAGACGCCCACGCACCGTCGGTACGCAACAAATCGTCAGGGAACGAAGAATACGTCAGGCTGACAGCAAGACACCTGCCGACAAATCACATCGCAGAAATCATCAATAGCAGCGCCAAAAGCGATGCAGACCGTTGGGTTAACGTGGATCAACGGACGCACGCCAAAAGTCGAATAAAAGCTTAGTGGCTTGACAAGAATACAAGAGGCTGGCGCTTCCTCAACAAAAACAAAACAGTAGAAAAACAAAAACAAAAATCCAAGTCTCCGAAGTCAAAGCAACCCAATAATCCACAAAAAAAGTTAATTGGTGCACTCAACCACAACACAAGTAAAACAAAAAACAAAAAGCCGAAGCGTGGGACGACCAGCGCACACACTCTCATTGCTCCCGTAAAGCAAAACACACACACAGGGAGAGAGAGAGAGAGGTCGCCCACTCAATGCAATAAAAACAAAACAGAAACAGTTACGGTGCTCCGCCCATGCAGCCAGGCAGGACGGCAGCGGTGCGTGTGGTGCAAAAGAGAGCACCAACGGGCCTGCATGGGTGTGCATGCATATATACAATGGGCACATTATGTGTGTGCTTCGTGGGATGAGGTGAGGGCGGGAGTCCATGCAAGTGGACACACACAGAGAGTGAGTGAAAGACGAGTGTGTGTGCGGGCGGTGCACGGCTCTCTCTCACTCACTCTCACGCAGCTACCACCGCAGCCGCAGCCGCACACGCAAAAACAAGAAGCAAAAGAGGGGAGGTGGTATGGGAGACAGCAGTGCTGCTGTCACTGTCGCTTTCGGCAGTCTTCGCCGTATCATTTGTTTTGTTTGCTGATTCTGCACTCTGAGTGGCTGCATTCTCTGTGCTGTCTGATGCGTCGTCAGGATTGGGAATAGCTGTGAGCTGTTCGGCATCCTCACTGGATGTTCGACTCGAATCAGTGGCGGGCGGATTTTCTTCTGTGACAGCGTCAGGCTTCGGGGTTGTGTCTGCTGCAGAGCTGCTGACGCTGCTGTGTGTATTCTCCGCATCAGTTTTTCTTGTGGTTGCTGGTGGATTTTTATCCTCCTTACTCTCTGTTGGACTATCATCGGCGCCCTCACGTTGATTTCCTCGTTCTTTTTTTGCGGCAACTAGCTGCTCAGGACTGTTGGACGTATCACTGCCACTCTTGGGCGGAGGGGATGGAATTTTACCTTCTTCATTATCCGTTGGTGTATGTATCGCAAATTGGGATGAGACTGCCCCCGTTTTCTGCTGTGATAAATTCTTGCTTAGGGGCGTGCGCAATTCACTAGCATCTTGAGCTCGTTCATGTGCTGCTGAAGTTAGATGCACTCCTTGTGGTGGCTGTTTCTGTTGCAGTTGTGCTGCATTGTCTTCCCTTGCCGGTATTTGTGGACCCTTTGGTGTTATTTCTGATTGATCGTTCTGAGGCATAATTCGAACTTCATCTTCGGCTACCTCATCACGGTTTTCTTGCCTACGATGTCCGTCTTCGCTCCCACAACCCGACTCTTCATCCGCACTACATGACTCTTCATCATCATTGTTAGAATTCAACAAGTCCTCAGAGACGTCACCACCACTCACTGCATTTTCCAACGGTTCACTTCTGCCAACCCCAACCCCATGTCCGGCCAAACTTCCAGTGTTGTCCAATGAGCCAACATCACCAGGAGAACTTGGCGCCAGACCAGGTGAAAGTGCAGCAAGCGGACCTTCCAAATCTCCTTCAGCGTAAATCTCGTCGGCACCGCACCACAGCACGCAGAGGGCACACACCAGCAGCACACGGCCACTCATCATCATCGCCATCACTCCTGTCACTTGCGTGTAGCCTTTAGCACAAACTAACTCCTCGTAAACGCAGAGCAAAAGCAAGGGAGAGACAAGTCACACAACCACGCACCGTCCCATCCAGAAATAAGAGTCACACACCGCCACAACAACAATTAGGTGGGCGCGGTTCAACAACAACAATCAAAACAAAACAAAAAAGAGAATCAATCCTCGCCCGTGCCCCGTTCCTCACGCTCCCAAAGTCACTATTACTGTTATTCCCTCTCCTCAGACCCTCACAGGCACGCCACGCTCAGTTCAACACGCGCCCCTCCACCACAGGCAGTCCGTCATGCGTTCCCGCTGCGCCGCAATGTCCGCCATCTCCTCCCTCAGTCCAGCAGCTCCATTTCCTCCACAATCGCCGGCATGCCCTGCCGCGGAACACACACAGCGCCACAATGTCGTGCCGCCTCTCCTCCCCAATCATGAGCGCAACGCCCAACGCGTACTTGCGCACGTGCTCCATGCGCTGGAACCACCCGCGGATCAGGTTGGCCGTCATGAAATGCATCTCGTCAACCTCCTTTGGGTTGGAGCAGACCCTCAAATCCTCTCAATCCACGGCCTGGGTGCTGCGAGAGGCTGTCAAGAAGTACCATGCGCGTAAAATTCTCCAATGTGCGGGGCGGGGTTGGTAGCCACCCACGCTCAGCTCCCCACACTTCCCCCCGCTCCTTCCACTCGCCCACACACAAGGCCAAAGGCATGGGGATGAGAACCTCACCGCTCAGCGCACGCACGAGGACACACGCAGCAGCAACGCCATCCACGTCGCACCGCAACAAAAAGCCATGCGCACAGCAGACCCACAAACGCAAAAAGAGGAACAGGGTGCGTCCAGTTACACACCGCAACCCTTTAGCTCTCTCCGCCCTGACAAATTGACATCGCGACTCACAGTGAGGCACGGCGCACACCATCCGCTGAATTCCGAGAGCAATCAACAGACCGGAGCCCAGTCACCCTCGTGCCATTGCAATGGGGAAAACAAACAATCGTCGTCGCGGACCATCGGTGCCTCTAGAAGAAAAGAAAAAGTTGTGGGAGCATTTCAACAGCACAGCCAGCAGAGGGACAATCAGCGGGACACGGAGAAGCGCCCAGTGGAAGTAGGCACGGTACATAATAAAACGGGCCGCAGGGACTTACCAAAAGGGACAAAACAAAAAAAAAAAAAAAAAAAAAAAAAAACAACAACAACAAAAAACGTGAAAGTCTAGAAGAAATCCAAAAAGTAAAAGGAGAAAAAATTAGTGAGAATTGATTCAGCAGCACTTTTATTACATGTGCCATGCAGCACAAAACGACCATGTGGTTGTGTGTGCATATTGCCCGCACCAAGAAAAAAATTAAAATAAAATAAAAGAAAAGATCGTACTGTCCCACCAGCCCACACAACATCCCTCACATTTCATGCGGCATCCGGCCTGCTCCTCCACTCCTCCTTTCGTGCAGTCCGTGGGACGCACAACCGAAGGGCTGGCACCGCGTGTGGGCAAAAACAAAAGCAAACAAAAGGAGAAAACAAATTACTTAAGAGAATGTGCATGAAGTGGCTAAGGAAAATAAAAAAACGGCAAGAAGAGGAGCACTTCTCAGATATGGTGAGAGGATGGCTCCCGGGGCGGCGAAAAAAAAGAAGCAGACAAACACAGAGCACGACTCGTGCCTTCCACGATGTGTAAGAGGTTGTTCCACATCACTGCCCAGCAGCACAGGCAACGGCGACCATAAGCGGCAACAGTAGCGGTGTGTGCACCCACGCAGTGATGATTTCTCTGCTGTCCGCACTGCCTTCGTCATGCGTATTGGTGTCTTTGGCCGGTGAGGGTACGGCGGTGCTTCATGTTGCTGTCCTCGTCATTACTGTCGGGTCGATCATCACCTTCATCGTTCGTGCCAGGGGAAGCTGTCTGAGATGCGTTGTCACTAAGCGGCGGAAACGACGGCTGACACGAGATAGTGGGATTCGGCTCTACATGAGCACTCCCGTGGCGCAGCTAGCCACCCTAACGTGGTGCCAGGGTCTAGCACTCTTACTAAGAAGAAAGCTAAGTGTCTGCTGTTCACGCTTCAAACTCGACAAGTAGTTGCTAATTAGTTTTACGGGCCGGAAGGGCAGATGTTGGAGCCATTTGTAATGGCTGCCCGCGGGGTAAGGTTATCCTTGCTGCTGAATTCCTTCGTACGCTTACCAGAGCTGCACATTTGAGGTGTAGTTATTACGACTGGTAAGAGAAGAAAAAAAAAAGACGACCACCGCAAATATCGCAATCCTTCAGGCGGTTAGTAAACTGCCTTCCAGCCTCGTCGCCGCTCCTGCTGTGCGGGGATTTCAACATGCATCACCCACAGTGGGAGCCATTCTTGGAGTCTTCTCCAAGCGAGGTTGCTGCAGAGTTTTTAGAACTGTGCACGGATGCGGGACTCACCTTGGTTAACACCCCTGGTGAGATCACGTATGCTCGTGGCACAAGAGAACGATCCTGTATCGATCTGACATGGTCAAAGCATTTGACTGTGTCAGATTGGTCAGCTTCTGTGTCGCCGCTTAGTGATCATTACATGCTAACATTTACGCTGCATCAGGCATTTAAGGATACCATACCTTCGGCACCCCCTTCGGCACCTAAGACATTCTACAGTTGGGGGAAGTGTAAATGGGATTTATTCATCAAGGACTTCGACGCACAACTTCCGGCATATGACTATAAAAAGCAGTCCACCGGCATTAAAGCTTTCACGAGAGCGGTTATTACTTCGTATCGACGACATTGCCCCCGCGGCATGCACAAGGATGGTCCCAGGCTTTGGGACGACACTCTCATGGAGGCAGAGCGGATTGCTACCGACAGCAAGGCCCGCTATCTACAGTTACCGACGCCCGACCGTGAGGCAGAAATGCAACGGACAAGGAGTCAATTCTTCCTCCTACTTCGAGAGCGCTTGCGTAACACGTATCTACGTCGCATCAGCAAGTTAAATCCAGGCGAACCACTCGCATGGAAATACATTTCCGGACGAAAAAGGGCATCACTTCCACCTCCTACATCATTGTTGTTGGGAGATGGTCAACACACCTATAAAACAGCAAGGAGAGCAGCGAATGCTCTCAATCGCATCTTTTTTCCACTTCACCCCTCTCACAAGGCAGTAAGGTTTTCCAAAGGCATCAAAAGACAGAACCCATCTTTGGGCATTGTCTCTTCTTCTCTTTTTGGGCAGCAGAACAACAACGAGTCTGCTGCCTCATTTACTTCATTTTCTTCTACTTCTTCTAGCTCTGTGCCGCAGAACAACTACGAGTCTGCCGCTACATCTAATTCAGTTTTTTCATTCTCATCTAATTCAGAGCCACAGGATAACAACGAAGCTGCCACCACATCTGGTTTAGTTGTTCATTTTCACTCCCCTCTTGATGCACCTTTTAATCGTACGGAACTGCTTGCTGCGCTACGTAATACGCCGTATGGCAAGGCCCCCGGACCGGATGAAGTCTACAGTGAGGCACTGCGACATATTTCGTCAAAGGGTCTTCGATTCCTTCTTCGTTGCATTAACCACAGCTGGACGACCGGTACGATCCCGGCTGAGTGGAGACGCGCTACCATCGTCCCACTCTTAAAACCCGGTAAGTCGCCGGAACTGCTTGAGTCATATCGACCCATCAGCCTTACTTCCATTGTGAGTAAGGTTGCTGAGAAAATGGTACTGAAGAGATTGCTTTGGGTGTGGACGCCTCACCCCCACCAGTATGCATATCGTAGTATGCGTACCACGACGATGCAGCTGGCACACCTGATACACGAAGTGGAGCATAATAGAAATCATTATTTCCAAGTGAACCTTCCCAAGAAGAGCGGTATTGGTAATCAACTCCACTACAGACCCCATCGGACTCTGCTGGTGTTGGTTGATTTCAGCAAGGCTTTTGACTCCATAGATCATCGAGTCCTCAGTCGCTTGCTGGCTAATATTCCGGGGGTGAATTGTAGAAGGTGGCTTAGAAACTTTCTATGTGGTCGCTACGCGAAGACACGAGTTGGTAACAGAAACAGTGATCGGCGTCCCATGTTGCGAGGAGTTCCTCAGGGGTCCGTACTGGGACCATATTTGTTCTCCCTTTACGTACACCCACTTCTCAATCTGCTGAACAGCTTTGCGGATGTCACAGCAGACATGTATGCGGACGACCTCTCTATTATCGTTAAGGGGCAGTCCCGGGAAGACGCCATTCCCACTGCCAACATGGTTCTCAAAAAACTGCATGCGTGGAGTCAGGAAAATGGCCTGGCCATTAACCCGTCAAAGTGTGAAGCCGCTTGGTTCACGCTCTCCACGCACACGGAGTCAGATTATGATCGTGAAGGAAAGTGGCCCCTGGTAGTGGCTGGATGTGAAATCCCAGTCATGACCATGGGGGCATCGCGAACTACGAAGCTTCTTGGCATGGATCTCGATCCACGACTGACGCTAAATGTGGCGGCTACCAAGCAATGCGCTGCCACTTCGCAGCGGATATCGCATCTACGCTGCATAGCGCATAAAGAGGCGGGACCATCCCCACATGACCTACGCACGTTCGTCATTGGATATGGTGCTTCCAAATTACGATATGGCAGTGAGCTCATATGGGCAGTAGCGACGGATTCAGCGAAGAATGAGATGCAAAAGACGTACTCAACCCTGGCACGCATTGTCAGCGGAGTTCCGAGCACTGTCGACCCGGAATCCGCACTTCTAGAGGCTAATATGCCGCTGCTCCATGTCCTTTGCCTGCGCGCACGGCTATCCATATTTGAGAACACACGCGCATGTCAGATGGACTGGATGCGGAGACCCCCGCCTGAGCCACCGCCTCGCGCAGGTTTCCGCATCTCGCCATTATCTCGGGACGAGCTATACGCCTTTGTAGACGCATACACAAAGGACTATGGCATCACTCAGAGCTCACCACGCGAAGAGCGGTTCTTTCGCAGCTCCATTCCTCCCTGGTTTGCGGCCTCCGCACACCGGGTCACCATTGGCGTGGAACTTCCGATAGACCACTCAATAACTGACGAGGAAGAGCTGACAAGGGAAAAGCGAAGAGTCAGCGAAGAGGCTCTAGAGCTGCACAGCCATCGTTCGTGGATACTCGCGACGGATGGCGGTGTCGACGTTCCCAAGTCAGCCGGGGTTGGAATCCTGCTTTCATCCCTCAATTCATCGGAGATAATAGAAAAGGCCAGTATAAACTGCGGCACACGCCCATGCAGCTACAGGACGGAATCCCGTGCACTGCTTCTGGCCCTGGAAAGGCTGATTATCCCTCGTATCCAGCACAGGCGTAAAACCCTGCTTGTGGTTACAGACAGTCAGTCTCTTCTTGCGGCTTTAAACAAGGGCCCGCTCAGTCAAACAGACTGGACGGAGGATCAGATCTGGCAGCGTCTCTTGACACTGACGTGTGCTGGCTGGTCTGTGCACCTGCAGTTTTGTTACGGACATTGTGGAGTACATGCTAATGAGCTTGCAGATCAGTATTCGACGCAGACTATGGAGACTGGACAATACACGGAGCAAGGAATTGCACCTTTGTGGCATACGGATCTGCTGACATGTTTTACTACCCAGCTCACCAACAAGTGGCGTAGTACGATTCGTCAAGACACTCATCGCTGCTTGCTTTGCGGCACAAGGCCATCAGATCTCAGCGGTAAGGACCTAATCACTCAGGAAGTCCTTCACCGTCAGGAACTGGTTCACCTCGCAAGGGCAAGGTGCGGCGAATCTGAGCTCTGGGGCCGACTATACTGGGCTGTGAGAGATTGCACGAACCAATGCCGTTTCTGCAACATCTCACCAGAACAGTCTGCATATATGCGCTCTAACAACGACCCGACTGCACCTGGGACGGGCACTGTTCCCCCCTCGGCAAGGGACGAAGACGTCTCTCCAGTAAGGCGACGAACCGTCACACGCCTTCGGAAGGAGAAATGTCCGTACTGTGATTCTATATTGACGGGATTCTCGAATCTCGTCAGTCACTGTCGGTCATTTCATCCGGAACATCCTCCACCGCTTCCCGAGCCCAAATGCGATTTCTGTGACATGGTTTTCCCTATACGGAGAAGCACCGCACAGCACAGAAGTCGCTGCGCACACAACCCAGACGCCACACGACATCTAAACAGAAGTGCCAGGAGGCGATCTCTGCTGCCGCAGGATCAGCCAGCTTCCACAAGCACGCCAATTGGCCCGCAGGAGACCTTGCACCATCTGCTTCTAGAATGTCCAGGCACCTTGGCTGTGCGCCAACGGCTGGGCATTGAACAGGACCTTCGCCACGGAAAGTTCTCTTAATGGCAGTTGGCTCACAGCAGGAAACTTTTGTCGTTACTCGACCTCCTCTTCGGCACTCAGATGGCATTGTATAGCCAGACGCGCCGCTAAGAGTGGGAAGAAAAGGGTGCCGCATTTTTATATGCGGAAATGCCATTTTATTTTTATTTTCTTGGAATAACGTACCTGTTTTTAATGCCTCAACTGTAATTGATTCCTTTTTTTTTCTATGCGTTTCTTCGAGGGAAAATAAGCTGCCTGAATTTACTTTTGTGGTGACTTTGGAAAACAATGCAATGATTATTCTTTATTTTTATTTTTATTTTTTAGGGATTTTGCGTAATTATGACCTTTTTTTGTGCTTTTATGATGTTTTTTTTTTTTTTTTTTTGGTTTTTTTTATCTTTAACAATATAATACCACAATTTTTTTTTAATGATGAACTTTTGTTGCGTAAAAGTATCAGATGAGGGATGAGCAGCTCTTGCTTAACAACAAATGTTTGTAAGAAGTGACTATGCAACATTTGGGAAGGCTTGGAAAATGAATGGCAGGAGCTTTCTAACTTCTTTTAAAGAGTTGAGGGGGCATTTATCATGAGGGCTGCTTGACCCTCTGGGCCTTTGGTTTAGGAATTGAAATTAAGTATTATTTAAGTTCAATTGTTAAGCCGAAAATACAGGCAGTTTGGGGGTCCAAACAGAAGAAAATCACAACTCCGCCCCTAACAATAAAAAAGCCGAATCTTCAACTCTTTATCCAGAAATTAAAGTGGCGTTGGGAGTGGGGCTTCTACGTATGTATGCGTTGTAAGTTCTCTTTGAAAAGGATATATATATACTGTAATCCCTCATTTAAGGAGTTTTTTGAGAAACATCAGGAAACATGTGGCTTATTTGGATGTGGCACCGAAAACACAAAGGGAACCACACAAATGTTTTGCAATAACGTATCCTATTGCCGTTGCATCGCTTTTGGGTATGTAAAAATGATTATTTTTATGATTTTTACTAATTCGAATCAGTTTACGAATGAGGATATCAGGGATGCATTGGAATGGAGAAATTTGGGTTAATTTAGGAATATAGTTTTCTGATTTCGGTGTGTGGGTGATCCTCTCTTTTCTCGTGTGAGAGGCAAAAGCCTTTAATAACACGACGGAGGGTAAGATGCTTGGCATTTTAGTCCAAACGGCGAATATTTTTGAGGAATATATATATATACGTCGCATGGCTAAAAGCGTGTCTTTTTATTGATACTTATTCGTGGTGTTCAGGTAACCATTATTTTTTTTTTTGCTGTGTAAACCTCTTTATTGGAAAGTCATTGGCCTAATTGGCCTACGGCTCAAAAATAATAAAAAAAAAGTAAAAAAGTTAGAATCACGGCATTAGGCTTTGCGCTTTTTGGGTGGCAACGAGGTAATATGTTTGGGGTTATGTGGAGTTGAATCTTGAGTAACCCATTCTTTGAGAACGTTTATTTTTGTCCATTTGCGGATTTATTTATTTATTTTTTGGGATTAAGGACGGAATGTAGCCAATGGGTCTGCATATCTATTGCCCGTTGTTGAATTCTATTCTAGATATGGGGAAAAACTGAAGAAGCCTGCATTTGAATTGATTGATTTTTTTAGAGGCTTTAGAATTCTTTCTTATGTAGTTTCCTACAATGCCCGTTACTTTGCGAGGTTTGAGGTTCTTATGGCCCCATAAGAAGTTTATTTTTCGAAGTTGTGTTTGTTGGAATGTTCTATCCATGGAATAGTGGTAAAAAGAAGAATGAGGTTTTTATTTTTATTTTTGGCTTTGACTCATTATGAAAATTCAGTAATTTGTCTATTTATTATATTATTTGGCGGCTGAACTCGTTATCGACGATGATAGTTATTCATATATGAACACTAACGCCTTTTACGGTTGAAACTCCTTATTGTTGAGTACTTAATCAAAGAAAGGGAAATGCGATTTTACCTTCTTCTCATTTCTTATTAAACAACTACACTGGAACTGCGTATGTTTGATATTGTTTTGAAAACTTTCTTAGGAAAATTGTGGTCATTGGGCATTTGGTCAAATTGTATATATAAATATATATATATTGTTCATGGGATTTCGGAGGATATATACGTGTTTATCTTGGGTAATACTTCCGTATTTGAAGTGTATATGTTTGATCTTTTGTTTTTTCTTTATATGCCTTTTTGTAGTTTTTTTTTGTTGATTAGTCCGTGGGGTGGTGGATAAATGTTGCTGTATTATTATTATTATTATTATTATTAATTTTTGAGTGAGAAAATGCTTTTTTGTTTGTAATGTTTGTTGATTGGATTTACTTCTCGTTTTTTTTTTTTCTTAAGGATTTCAAACGAATTATGGGTTTTATTTGGCACTGTGATTGTGATTGGCGGTGGAAACACCGCGATCGAATCTTTGCTCTTTCCCCCAGGAAACACAGAATCAATGAGACCGCCCTTTCATCTATAAAAGGCGGTTGTGTGAACGAGGGCGAACTCATTGTTATTCTACACAATCTGCCACCATTTTTTATGAAATGGTGTTAATATGTGTAATGGTTTTCTTTTTGTGTCTGACAAGGCAACATCTATTACTTTTCCGTTTTGTCCAGTTTTTATTTATTTTACTTTTTTGGGGGGGGCTCTTTTTTTATTGTTGTGTAAACTGGAGTGACTTGTAGATCAAGCGGTGTTAACCACAGATTTTATTGTCCACGGTTATTCCTTATACAATGGGAGGAGGCATTTCTAATGCGAATCAGAGGGAAAACGCTCAGGATGATGATGGAAATGAAAAAAGGCAATGGCGCATTGATGACGGAAAGCGCAAATTTATAACTTCAACAGTAGATTCAGCAAATAAGGGGTATACTGAAGGCATGAGTGACCCTCTTGGTGCGAGGGGAGTTCCTGATCCTGTGGAAAGTACGACTCCACGTAGTAAATTAACTTTTTTTAAAGGGAATTCCGAAAATCCTATGTCGGGAGCTGCCTCAGCTGGCAACTTCGGTAAAGGGGCCGGCAACAGCAGCTCCACGAACTCAATGCGGAACATGCGGAATGCTTCCGTGGCGGTCCAAGAGGATTCCGAAAATCCTATGTCGGGAACTGCCTCAGCTGGCAACTTCGGTAAAGGGGCCGGCAACAGCAGCTCCACGAACACAATGCGGAACATGCGGAATGCTTCCGTGGCGGTCCAAGAGGATTCCGAAAATCCTATGTCGGGAGCTGCCGCAAGTAGCATCTTGGTTAAAGGGGCCGGCAACAGCAGCTCCACGAACTCAATGCGGAACATGCGGAATGCTTCCGTGGCGGTTCAAGAGGATTCCGAAAATCCTATGTCGGGAGCTGCCTCAGCTGGCAACTTCGGTAAAGGGGCCGGCAACAGCAGCTCCACGAACATAATGCGGAACATGCGGAATGCTTCCGTGGCGGTCCAAGAGGATTCCGAAAATCCTATGTCGGGAGCTGCCGCAAGTAGCATCTTGGTTAAAGGGGCCGGCAACAGCAGCTCCACGAACACAATGCGGAACATGCGGAATGCTTCCGTGGCGGTCCAAGAGGATTCCGAAAATCCTATGTCGGGAACTGCCTCAGCTGGCAACTTCGGTAAAGGGGCCGGCAACAGCAGCTCCACGAACACAATGCGGAACATGCGGAATGCTTCCGTGGCGGTCCAAGAGGATTCCGAAAATCCTATGTCGGGAGCTGCCGCAAGTAGCATCTTGGTTAAAGGGGCCGGCAACAGCAGCTCCACGAACTCAATGCGGAACATGCGGAATGCTTCCGTGGCGGTTCAAGAGGATTCCGAAAATCCTATGTCGGGAGCTGCCTCAGCTGGCAACTTCGGTAAAGGGGCCGGCAACAGCAGCTCCACGAACATAATGCGGAACATGCGGAATGCTTCCGTGGCGGTCCAAGAGGATTCCGAAAATCCTATGTCGGGAGCTGCCGCAAGTAGCATCTTGGTTAAAGGGGCCGGCAACAGCAGCTCCACGAACACAATGCGGAACATGCGGAATGCTTCCGTGGCGGTCCAAGAGGATTCCGAAAATCCTATGTCGGGAGCTGCCTCAGCTGGCAACTTCGGTAAAGGGGCCGGCAACAGCAGCTCCACGAACATAATGCGGAACATGCGGAATGCTTCCGTGGCGGTCCAAGAGGATTCCGAAAATCCTATGTCGGGAGCTGCCGCAAGTAGCATCTTGGTTAAAGGGGCCGGCAACAGCAGCTCCACGAACACAATGCGGAACATGCGGAATGCTTCCGTGGCGGTCCAAGAGGATTCCGAAAATCCTATGTCGGGAGCTGCCGCAAGTAGCATCTTGGTTAAAGGGGCCGGCAACAGCAGCTCCACGAACTCAATGCGGAACATGCGGAATGCTTCCGTGGCGGTTCAAGAGGATTCCGAAAATCCTATGTCGGGAGCTGCCGCAAGTAGCATCTTGGTTAAAGGGGCCGGCAACAGCAGCTCCACGAACACAATGCGGAACATGCGGAATGCTTCCGTGGCGGTCCAAGAGGATTCCGAAAATCCTATGTCGGGAGCTGCCGCAAGTAGCATCTTGGTTAAAGGGGCCGGCAACAGCAGCTCCACGAACTCAATGCGGAACATGCGGAATGCTTCCGTGGCGATCGTCGGTGATTATGCGAGCGACATGGCAGAATCTGAAAAATCCAATCTAGAGGTTGAACCGGGAGCAACGACTTCGCAGGGTTCGGTAATGAACGTAGCTGGGCCTTTTATTTGCCAATCATATAACAATGCAGTAGAAAAGACTAAAGGGTTGGGGCGTGCGCCGGCGCCGGGTTTTTTCCGGAGTGTTGTTGGGCCGTCACCAGACGTTTCAAACCTGACAAGGAAAAAAGTGACCTCCTTTCTGCGGCCTTGCGTCGCTACTGGGTCTGAGGAAAAAACTTCACGTGATGTAGCTTTTGATCCACCGGCTATGCCGTTCGTCACCCCGTCAACGGGAGGTGGCAGTGCACGCGGTCCGCTACGGATGCGTCTCAGGATTAAACAAGGAAATGAGGGAAGCCCAGTAGCACGTGCCGATACTCCAGAAAAAGGTTCGCTTCATAAATCGGGAGCGAAAAACAAGACAGTTCCTCCGTCTGCTCCATATAATTTGGACTTTGAGTGGTAAGGCATGTATGAGACAGATAATCAGGATAAGAGGAGAGTGCATTTTAAGTACAGGCTTCCATGGCAACGGCATCAGTGCTGACACCGTAAAAAACAACAAAAACAACAAAAACAACAAAAACAAAAACAACAACAACAACAAAAAAAAAAAAAAAAAAACGCAAAAAAAAGGGGATGAAATTGAAGGAAAAGGAGAAAAAAAAAAAAAAAGCCTCTTTTGGGGATCAATGGCAATATGCCATATTTTGGATTTTCTTTCATAATACTTCCTATTCTCTTTTCTTTATAAAAATTAAAATTCTCTTATGTGTACAAATACACCCCCCTTTTTTCCATAAATATATATCTATATCTATATATATATATTATGATGTGAGTTTCTAGTTTCTGCCATTTTTTTTTTTTTGATTGGGGTATTTAATTACGATTCCTAGTGGTTATATTTTCAATATCTCTAATAATTTCTGTACATCATGACTTTTACAGCCCCACGTGGCGTTTCTTATTGACAATATTTTTTGCGCCTTCTCCCAACGCCTGCTTTTCTTTCTATTTGGTGAGGTGGTAATGGCAATGCGTTGTATAACACATGTTTTTTACCATTTTACGGATAGTATGCTTCTCTCGGGTATTTATTATTTTGTCTGTGTAGAAATTTTTATTTTATTTTTTTCTCTTGCCATCTCTTTGTTTATTCCTTCTTTGTACAGGAAAAAATTGGCCACACTTGCCTATTCTGTTTTGCCGTTCGCGTGGCTTCATTTTACCTTTAAGAGGGACAAAAATAATTTTTTTGAACGCTGTGCAGTGTGTGTCTATGTGTGTATGTGTATGTGTTTTAGATATTGTGCTATTTTGTCTTGTTTACCTCGAACCCGTATTTATTTTTTTATTCGCCTTAGCAATCCCCCTTTTTCAGACAGACACATACACACACACTCCCTCTCTCTCTGTATATATTGCTGTGATTTAGTAGATATGTAATATGCATCCATGATACATTGCTGTTTTTTTTTTTTCCAATGTGGATATTATTTTTTTTCTTTACTTCTTTTTTTTTTTTTTTTTTCTCCTAGAAAGGGGAAAGAGGGTGCAGTCAGCAGTAATATACTGAGTGCATCCGGCAAGGTGGGGAAAAAAAAGGAGCAGCAGGAGGATGATGGATGGAATTTCACCGAAATCTGCTCAGTTGGGTTTGGATGCGGCCTCTTCACCACTCCCCGGTGAAGAACGAACATTTTTAATGCAGTCCCCACAGCGCAGTGCGACCGCAGCTTCTTACCACTTGTACCATGGCCGCGCCAACGCAGCGGAGGCGGCGCCATACCTCGTCGCGACACAAAGTCATGCTTATATGAACTTGCCGCCTGCCATTGATGTGGAAACGGTTGAAGAGGCCAAGGCCATGTTGGAGCATTGGGAGGCATGGAACTTTCATATTCAACAGCAACTGCAGCTTAACAGTAAACCATCATCCATGAACAAGATGGGCGACCATGCGCCTGCTCTCGCTGCGGATTCCCTTTACTCCCCGGCGTACCATCTAACAGGAACAAATGCTGAGACAATTGTTGGCAATTCACTTTGCAACAATATGACCGCAGAGCATTCACATCTTCACAATGAGTTAAAGGTGGAGTTGGGACCCGCTGCAAGAGTGATGAAGGCTTCAAAGCATCCATTTTCTGTTGCCACACGCACAACCGTTGCTACAGCTCAACGCATGGTTCGACCCGAGTCGACTCGCCGCAGCCGTGCACTGCTAATAAAAAGGGCGCTGGAGCTGGTGGGGAAGCCCCTGGGCCGCGCGGGCAGTGACGGCAACAACGGCGTGGATAACTTTGAGCAGCCATCAGCGGTGAAGCAGGCATCCAAAGATCGGGCTGACGTCGAATCCCAGGCAAACTTGGAGGATTCACTCACAGAAGCGGGGACTTTAGTAGATTCCAATTTAGAGGAAATGAAGATAAAGTCCGATCCACTTGCTCTAGTGTGGCGACTGCAGCGGCGTCTTAGGGAGGAGACATGGCGATCGGCAACGGACTCACTGGCACACTTGGAAGCGAGTAACGGCGGCTCTAAGAAGGATAATGACAAATTGTTGGCGTGGCCGGAACCCCCATCCCGCCTGCATCGGGAATTGAGCCATTACGAGGAACTTGGAAAATTCATTAGTTTGGTGCCCCTTGACTCGTTATCTGTCACAGCACGCGGAAAAATGCAAGGCGAGGATAATCACTCTATGTGGCTCTCTCAAATTCATGCTAGTCCAAAAGGTGCGGTGATAAGTAGAGGGGAGGAATACGCTCAGCAGCCTGAGGAAAATAAGGAAACTGTTAATGATGAAAGTTCTTCAGATGATTCTCCACCACGTGGCTTTCCAACAGTACTTTTGAGACAGAGTGCCGTGGCTATTCTTCCTACGCTTCAAACAGCAGTAGGTGATTTGGATTCCGAAAGCGGTGACTCTGTGGCGGAGGTGACACGTGAATTTCTAGAGGCAACAAGAAGTCGAGATGATACGTATGGGGAACTTGAAGAGGTGGTTGGTAAGGCTGAGCACTCTGGGCCTTCCGTGAGAACGGCTACGCAGTCAGAAGAATTTGGTGAGGTGAAATCGATGGCTGTAGAAGATGAGAAAGAGTGCACAACAACTTTAACGGATGCAGCTTTTGTTGCAAAGGGGGAGGAAAGTGAGGAGGATGCACTGGAAACATCCGGGAAAGATGAGAAGGAAGGGATTATGTTGCTTGCCAACGATAAGGGCCAACATATTTCTGAAAAAGGGGCTGCGAGCCAGAGCGAATGCAAAAACTCTTCAATGGTTTCTGAAGACTTACAGAATGGTTGCATTACTAATTTTGATGACATTTGTGCCATGCGTGAGTTAAAAGCCGAGGAATATACGAACCGCATTTCTCTCGTTATGGAAGAGAGTTTGCAAATGAGTGAACTCTGCATTTTGAGTCGTTCAGTGGCGATGAAATTTGCAAAAGGATCTTGTGCTGATTTTAGGCATAACTCCGTGAAGGAAGAAAAGTCCGTTTCGGCGTCCATTATAGGAACGGAAGATGTTTTGGGAAATGGAAATGAAATGGCTAGTAAAATGATGCCACAGCGGTGGATTGAAAGAATTTTGTTTAGCCCTCATTTTTACCAGTCACGTCCTCGACGCTGGCGCTCCAAAAGACGAAGGGGAAAAGTCCGCTCCCGATGTTTGACAGGCCTTCAAAAGAACTCTGGGGACATTGAAAAGAAGTTGCAGGCAGAAACCTTGAAGAAGTGCTTGAATGAGGCACTGAGTGCAGTGCAGGAGGCCCGTGTGGAGATCAACACCGAAGCGCAACGTTTCTCTAAGGAGAAAGCTGAGATGGAGGAATCCTTTATGGAGCTCCAGGAAAATTTAGCGGCGAAGGATCAAACCATTAATACCCTCCACTCCTCAATTCAGGATTCGCATTTGGTCATTGACCAGCTCAAACGGCGAATTGATGGGAATGCGAGGGAATCTGCAGCTATTGAAAAAATTATACAGGTGACAGTCGCAGAACTCCGCGTTGCGAACGACGCATTGGAATCCGCAGCAGAAAAACACGAGAATGCATTGCGTGCTCAGGCAGAGTTATTTGGAGCACGATTGTGTGAGACAATGATTCTGCTGCAGGAGGCGCGTAAAAAGTCGGAGGAGGAACTTCATTGTGAGAGGGATAAATTTGTCGCTTTGGAGCGTGCGGCGAACGTCCGCCTGACGGAACTGCAAAGCAAGTTATTGGAATCAACTGCAACAGAGCAACGAGCATTGAGACTTGCAGCGGCACTGGAGCGGGCATTGTTGCTAGCCAAGAGCTCTGTCGAGAAACACGTCGCGGAAAAGAAATTGATTTCCCTTGAACTGTTTGATGTGGAGGAACGTCTCTGGAGCGCGCGGGGACAAACCGCTGCAGCTGTGGCGGTCATAGGTCGATGCGTACTTATTTCACTTATCCAGCGTTGCTTCAGTAGATGGATGCGCAAGTGTCGTGAGTCAAAATGCCGCACGCTGGAGCGTGTGCAGCGCGAAAACAACGAGCGGCGACGTGAGTTGATATTGTGGTGTGACCACGTTTGCTTCCCGGATATCGCCGCTGTGCCGGTGCGACGCACCAGGCAACCAGTGATATCGTCTAACGTTTCATGTGAGAAAGCGCCTGTGTCTCTCACTGCCGTCGCGGGGGCACGGGCAAAGCGCATTGGATCGGCTCCCGCCGTTGCCATGGAAGCATCGGAGCCGCGTATTTCAGGAGAGACGCTTCCTCGTTTTTGCGATGTCACCAAACAAATGGCACATGAGCGGCAGCGAGCGGCGGCGCTTTTAGCGGAACGGGATGCCTTGCGCGACGCACTCCGGGAAAGCAGTGCCGCGAATAGTGAGTTACTTCACCAATTGGAGGTGACCCTGCGTGGTAGCACAGCTCCACAATAAAGAAGAATTCGTTGTTTTTTCTTTTAATGGCAGCGCATCTTACAAACAACAACGATGAGAATAAAGTGAAAGGACGTATATTTTTTTGTGATGCATTTCGACCCTGCAACACCTTCCGTTTGTTTTCTTTGTTTCCGCTTTCTTATCGACCTCTTTATCCACAGGGTGGGACGCTTAAGAAGAAAACATAAACTGGGCGAGGAAATTGTTGGGGTGTCACTCTGTATTGCAGTATGTGTTGGGTGTTTGGTTGAGTGGTAACAACCTTTTACCTTTTTTTTTTTTTCCTTTTCCTTTCTCTTTTTCTCAGTCTTTTTTTTTTTTTTTTTTCTTTTTTTGCGGTTTTTCACTCCTTCTGGGATATGTTGTAAAAGGGTTTTTTTTCCTCTCTCTCCCTCTCTCTCTCTATATATATATATTTATATCCTTGTCTGGGCAAAATATTGTGTTACTTTTGCTGTTGTTTTTGTTGTTGCTTCTGGTACCGATTTTATTGGTTTTCAGCTGTCGTTGTTTCTCCGTCGCATTGATCTCTCACTGATGAACACGCAGGTTGCATATAAATGAAGAAGCGGCGGCCTCAGCGGATGAGAGGGTTTGGAGCAAAGCTCGACGGTGATGTCACAGTACGGCGCTTTGTGGCACCACAGTTGCGCACAACTACCGCCATACGTCGTGGGGAGATGCTGGAGCCGATTGGGGAGGTGGCAATGCGTGTTGGCGTGGATGCCGCAACGGTTGAGGGATTGGTGGATGCACAAGGCCTTGCACTTTTTGGTAAATTGCAGCACGGAGCGGAGGTGTTTCTTGCAGGAGCCGTGGCTGAGAGAAGCGATAAACATAACAGCAACTGCGATGATAGCGGTGGGATGCTCTCCTTGCAACCCCCAGATGCATCGGTGATTTGGGCGTACGATTCACGCATGTTGCTCCATGTGCCGCCTATTGATCGTATACCAGAGACGCCATATCGCTTGCAGCGGGC
>NW_001849533.1:20386-23251 GCF_000209065.1 Trypanosoma cruzi
GCCGTTGAAGGCGGATTCACGTACGCAGTGCGAGCACTGAAGCAGTTTTGCCGAACGCAACAACAATCATCACGGGGGTTGCATGCCGGTCTTGTTGTCGTCCTAGAGGGCGGTTACTCACCGGAGGCTGTGGCCCAGGGCGTTGTTGCTGTTGCCCACGCGCTTCGATATCCGGCCAATGACGCGGAAGTGATGCGATACGCGGCGCGTCAATTGCCAAAGACGTGGCAGGAGCTTCGCCGCCGTATGGCACGTCAACAGTACGAAATGGAAAGGCAACAACAAGAGGTGGAGGGGGATGAAGGAAATGCCGAGGCGTCATATGAACCAGTGCCAGTTTCTCCCACACAGGGCACTGGGGCGATCATCTCGCTGCCGGAGGATGATGTCCTCTTAGAGAGACATGAGAGATGGTGCGATCGGCTTATTTCCCGTGTGTTGGCCATACACGAGGAGTCGAACAAAAGGCAATGACAGAGCACAGACAGTTTTAAGTTGTTTTTCTTTATGTTTTCTTTTTTTTGCTTGAAAAAAGGGATTTTTGTGCTTTTTTTTTTTTCCAAAGCTCCTTCACTGTTTGCCGCTGGGTGGCACGGTGCTGCACGATGAGCGCTTTCTCGTTTCCTGTTGTTCTTGTTTGTGGGCCACCTACATTATCGATCGCTAAGTAAGAGAGGGAGGGAGTGGGAGAGAGAGAGGGCGAAGCGATTTCTGGGAGATGAGTGGACGGGGCATTGTGCCTATACTTGAGCGACACGGCGATGTGTACATCACTGGCAGCACCGTTGTGCGACATAAAGTCGGGAGCAATGGCCATGAGTTGGACTTATTTCCGAGCGGATATGACTTGCAGTTGGTGCTTTCCGCTAAAAATCTCTACAAGTTACGGCAGCGCCATCCACCACCAAGACTCTTGTCGAGAAAGCCAGGTGATAACAGGAAAGAGGGAAAGGAAGAAGATGAATTACAACAAAAGAACCAGTGGAGTGGGGGGGAGAAATCTCATGCACCTCTACCCCCACCACCGCCGCCGCCAGAGATGATGTGGCGCGAGAGCCTCGGGCTGATTCGAGCGTTGGTTCCACTGCACAATCATCCTTCTCGTATGTGGGCTGCGGGCCGCCATGAATTGGGCGCCAACTGCTATGGGTTTGCCATTGAGTACTTCAGCACGAAGAAGGGCCCCAAACCGTCCGCGCAACGCACCGTGTTGCAGCGCTACATGAAGGAGATACAGTGCCGCTGCGTAAATGACGTGTTCACGGATGTGAAACTGGTAGCACTCGACGGGACTCCTGGCGGACTGCGAGTGAGAGAGTTTCACGTTGGCCTTATGCGACCACCGCAGTCTGGGTCAGAGCCCGCAAGGACACTGTATGCTTCCAGTGAGGGCTCTCCGTTCTTGGAGCAGGAATGGTGTTGTGTTTTTCGCGAGGCGCAGATGAATTACTGGCACGAGCGGCTTGAGGATAAACTCATAGAGGATCCAGAAGTGTTCCAGTACCAAATTTACGCCATGGAGTTTCCCAACACGACCACCGCGTCTACTGCAGCAGGGAGGGCAACGCAAAAGCACGAAAAACAACCACTTCTCTGTCAACTTGTTCTTTCCACAGAACGCCTGTATGTTGTTCCTCGGCATGACGCCAAGCTATTGGCGGTAGAACTACCGTTGCATCACAGCGAGATGCACTTGCGGTGGTTTACCGTTGCTGCGCTGCAATCCATTTCCTTTGACCCCTACACCGGTGTCATTGTGTGCGTTGGTCGTCAACAACATGAGGGAAAGCAGCAGAAAAGTTCATGTGCGCGTCAGAGCTTGACACATGCGGGTTCTGCAGCGGATTCCAGCAAGGAAGTGGGATTCACACTGGGGTTTTTTAGCGTGGCGGAGGCGGAGGAGGCGGTGTTGGAGATTCAACGCGTGTGGGAATTGACGCACCGCCATGAGGACTTCCCACTCGCATGACGAATATAAACTATCGTATTGGCATCAACAAATATATATATATATATATATGTATATATGTGTGTGTGTGTGCCTATTATGCGTCACTGGACAAAAGGGGAGAGCGCGTTCTCCGTCAGCACAGTGGACTGCAAATATTATATATTCATTTTTTTTTTTTTTTTTGTTCTCTGGCTTTCTTGTTATTTGTTTGTCATCGGTTTGCGAAAAGAACGTACGCAGACGCCGAAAGGGAATTTTAAAAAATTTTTTTGCATGTTAAGATATCGGGCGCAACTCCTTTTCGCCATGCTGACAAGCTACACGGAAGCTAAAGCAAAAACACCCTTTTTTAACACACAGCTATGCGCTCAGGGAGGACGCGGCAGTACGGATGGACTGTTGCTCACCATTGGGGACATCACGGTGCCCGTCCCAGAAAACCTCAGCCACCCGGAAAATGTCAAGTGGCTCCTTCCTGGCATCGTGGGTTGCGGTGCTGACACGGATAAACCCGACAATAGCGACGATAATTCCACGGGCAATATGGTCGAGAAGGGGTTCCAATTGCATAGTGGTAACGCTTTCTTTCAGTTACATGATTCTACGACGCGTAGTTATCTGCGCTGGATGTGCCAAAAGGAACAACTGCGGCAAGACATGTGCCTTGTTGGCGAACCTGGCCCTGCGATGAGATGGCTGGTGCAAATGTACTCATATCTTGTGCGGCGCGAGATGCAGTGTGTTTCACTTAATCGCGACACAACTGAGAGTGATCTTGGCCAGCGCCGCGAGATACGCAATGGCACACTTGTTTATGACGATCAGTGCGTCGTGGTAGCAGCACGTGAGGGACAACTGCTTCTCTTGGAAGGTCTTGAAAAGGTAGAGCGTAATGGTGCCGGTGATCAATAACC